>NC_091324.1:11375172-11422672 GCF_038502225.1 Cherax quadricarinatus
TCTAGTTCTTATTCTTGTTTATTTCCTCTTATCTCCATGGGGAAGTGGAACAGAATTCTTCCTCCGTAAGCCATGCGTGTTGTAAGAGGCGACTAAAATGCCGGGAGCAAGGGGCTAGTAACCTCTTCTCCTGTATATATTACTAAATGTAAAAGGAGAAACTTTCGTTTTTCCTTTTGGGCCACCCCGCCTCGGTGGGATACGGCCGGTGTGTTGAAAGAAAGAAAGATATATATATATATATATATATATATATATATATATATATATTTTTATTATCACACTGGCCGATTCCCACCAAGGCAGGGTGGCCCGAAAAAGAAAAACTTTCACCATCATTCACTCCATCACTGTCTTGCCAGAAGGGTGCTTTACACTACAGTTTTTAAACTGCAACATTTAACACCCCTCCTTCAGAGTGCAGGCACTGTACTTCCCATCTCCAGGACTCAAGTCCGGCCTGCCGGTTTCCCTGAACCCCTTCATAAATGTTACTTTGCTCACACTCCAACAGCATGTCAAGTATTAAAAACCATTTGTCTCCATTCACTCCTATCAAACACGCTCACGCATGCCTGCTGGAAGTCCAAGCCCCTCGCACACAAAACCTCCTTTACCCCCTCCCTCCAACCTTTCCTAGGCCGACCCCTACCCCGCCTTCCTTCCACTACAGACTGATACACTCTTGAAGTTATTCTGTTTCGCTCCATTCTCTCCACATGTCCGAACCACCTCAACAACCCTTCCTCAGCCCTCTGGACAACAGTTTTGGTAATCCCGCACCTCCCCCTAACTTCCAAACTACGAATTCTCTGCATTATATTCACACCACACATTGCTCTCAGACATGACATCTCCACTGCCTCCAGCCTTCTCCTCGCTGCAACATTCATCACCGATGCTTCACACCCATATAAGAGCGTTGGTAAAACTATACTCTCATACATTCCCCTCTTTGCCTCCAAGGACAAAGTTCTTTGTCTCCACAGACTCCTAAGTGCACCACTCACCCTTTTCCCCTCATCAATTCTATGATTCACCTCATCTTTCACAGACCCATCCGCTGACACGTCCACTCCCAAATATCTGAATACATTCACCTCCTCCATACTCTCTCCCTCCAATCTGATATCCAATCTTTCATCACCTAATCTTTTTGTTATCCTCATAATCTTACTCTTTCCTGTATTCACTTTCAATTTTCTTCTTTTGCACACCCTACCAAATTCATCCACCAATCTCTGCAACTTCTCTTCAGAATCTCCCAAGAGCACAGTGTCATCAGCAAAGAGCAACTGTGACAACTCCCACTTTATGTGTGATTCTTTATCTTTTAACTCCACGCCTCTTGCCAAGACCCTCGCATTTACTTCTCTTACAACCCCATCTATAAATATATTAAACAACCACGGTGACATCACACATCCTTGTCTAAGGCCTACTTTTACTGGGAAATAATTTCCCTCTTTCCTACATACTCTAACTTGAGCCTCACTATCCTCGTAAAAACTCTTCACTGCTTTCAGTAACCTACCTCCTACACCATACACCTGCAACATCTGCCACATTGCCCCCCTATCCACCCTGTCATACGCCTTTTCCAAATCCATAAATGCCACGAAGACCTCTTTAGCCTTATCTAAATACTGTTCACTTACATGTTTCACTGTAAACACCTGGTCCACACACCCCCTACCTTTCCTAAAGCCTCCTTGTTCATCTGCTATCCTATTCTCCGTCTTACTCTTAATTCTTTCAATAATAACTCTACCATACACTTTGCCAGGTATACTCAACAGACTTATCCCCCTATAATTTTTGCACTCTCTTTTATCCCCTTTGCCTTTATACAAAGGAACTATGCATGCTCTCTGCCAATCCCTAGGTACCTTACCCTCTTCCATACATTTATTAAATAATTGCACCAACCACTCCAAAACTATATCCCCACCTGCTTTTAACATTTCTATCTTTATCCCATCAATCCCGGCTGCCTTACCCCCTTTCATTTTACCTACTGCCTCACGAACTTCCCCCACACTCACAACTGGCTCTTCCTCACTCCTATAAGATGTTGTTCCTCCTTGCCCTATACACGAAATCACAGCTTCCCTATCTTCATCAACATTTAACAATTCCTCAAAATATTCCCTCCATCTTCCCAATACCTCTAACTCTCCATTTAATAACTCTCCTCTCCTATTTTTAACTGACAAATCCATTTGTTCTCTAGGCTTTCTTAACTTGTTAATCTCACTCCAAAACTTTTTCTTATTTTCAACAAAATTTGTTGATAACATCTCACCCACTCTCTCATTTGCTCTCTTTTTACAATGCTTCACCACTCTCTTAACCTCTCTCTTTTTCTCCATATACTCTTCCCTCCTTACATCACTTCTACTTTGTAAAAACTTCTCATATGCTAACTTTTTCTCCCTTACTACTCTCTTCACATCATCATTCCACCAATCGCTCCTCTTCCCTCCCGCACCCACTTTCCTGTAACCACAAACTTCAGCTGAACACTCTAACACTACATTTTTAAACCTACCCCATACCTCTTCGACCCCATTGCCTATGCTCTCATTAGCCCATCTATCCTCCAATAGCTGTTTATATCTTACCCTAACTGCCTCCTCTTTTAGTTTATAAACCTTCACCTCTCTCTTCCCTGATGCTTCTATTCTCCTTGTATCCCATCTACCTTTTACTCTCAGTGTAGCTACAACTAGAAAGTGATCTGATATATCTGTGGCCCCTCTATAAACATGTACATCCTGAAGTCTACTCAACAGTCTTTTATCTACCAATACATAATCCAACAAACTACTGTCATTTCGCCCTACATCATATCTTGTATACTTATTTATCCTCTTTTTCTTAAAATATGTATTACCTATAACTAAACCCCTTTCTATACAAAGTTCAATCAAAGGGCTCCCATTATCATTTACACCTGGTACCCCAAACTTACCTACCACACCCTCTCTAAAAGTTTCTCCTACTTTAGCATTCAGGTCCCCTACCACAATTACTCTCTCACTTGGTTCAAAGGCTCCTTTACATTCACTTAACATCTCCCAAAATCTCTCTCTCTCCTCTGCATTTCTCTCTTCTCCAGGTGCATACACGCTTATTATGACCCACTTCTCGCATCCAACCTTTACTTTAATCCACATAATTCTTGAATTTACACATTCATATTCTCTTTTCTCCTTCCATAACTGATCATTCAACATTACTGCTACCCCTTCATTTGCTCTAACTCTCTCAGATACTCCAGATTTAATCCCATTTATTTCCCCCCACTGAAACTCTCCTACCCCCTTCAGCTTTGTTTCGCTTAGGGCCAGGACATCCAACTTCTTTTCATTCATAACATCAGCAATCATCTGTTTCTTGTCATCCGCACTACATCCACGCACATTTAAGCATCCCAGTTTTATAAAGTTTTTCTTCTTCTCTTTTTTAGTAAATGTCTACAGGAGAAGGGGTTACTAGCCCATTGCTCCCGGCATTTTAGTCGCCTCATACGACACGCATGGCTTACGGAGGAAAGATTCTTTTCCACTTCCCCATGGACAATAGAAGAAATAAAGAGGAACAAGAGCTATTCAGAAAAAGGAGAAAAACCTAGATGTATGTATATATATATGCATGTATGTATGTATATATATGTATATATATACAGTGGACCCCCGCATAACGATTACCTCCAAATGTGACCAATTATGTAAGTGTATTTATGTAAGTGCGTTTGTACGTGTATGTTTGGCAGTCTGAAATGGACTAATCTACTTCACAATATTTCTTATGGGAACAAATTCGGTCAGTACTGGCACCTGAACATACTTCTCGAGTGAAAAAATATCGTTAACCGGGGGTCCACTGTATGTATGTATGTATGTATGTATGTATGTATGTATGTATGTATGTATGTATGTGTGTGTGTGTGTGTATATATCTATATATATATATATATATATATATATATATATATATATATATATATATATATATATATATATATATATATATATATATATATATAAAAGTCCTACGTAGTAGGTTGGTAGACAGCAACCGCCCAGGGAGGTACTACCGTCCTGCCAAGTGAGTGTAAAACGAAAGCCTGTAATTGTTTTACATGATGGTAGGATTGCTGGTGTCTTTTGTCTGTCTCATAAATATGCAAGATTACAGGTAAGTCTTGCTACTTCTACTTACACTTAGGTCACACTAAACATACATGTACAAGCATATATATACACACCCCTCTGGGTTTTCTTCTATTTTCTTTCTAATTCTTGTTCTTGTTTATTTCCTCTTATCTCCATGGGGAAGTGGAACAGAATTCTTCCTCTGTAAGCCATGCGTGTTGTAAGAGGCGACTAAAATGCCGGGAGCAAGGGGCTAGTAACCCCTTCTCCTGTATATATTACTAAATTTAAAAGGAGAAACTTCAGTTTTTTCTTTTGGGCCACCCCACCTCAGTGGGATACGGCTGGTACGTTGAAAGAAGAAGAATATATAAAAGTGTGCCTGAAATACATCAGTTGGCTCCCATTACAAAATATTGTCAATTTATTCAAACTGATTTTCACATACAGTAGACAGTCATTTAGCACGAGTTTATTTGGCACGATTTGAGTATTGCATGATTGAAGAATTGCGGCACAATTTTATGTAGCACGTATAATTAATTTAACATGGTTCAGTTTGTGGGAAGGAAAAAAAATATCTCTTTTTCAAGCGTCCAGCTTGTGGAGCAGCCGAGGAGCCCTCCTGCCATCCACGTTCAGTCCAGTCTTTCTGTGCTACAAGGCAGCTGTGTTTGTGAATTGTGTCGTGATATTTTAATTATTATATCTTGTATGTGCCAAGCAATCATGACACTCAGTAGCCATACCAGTGTTGCTGAAAGTGGCACGAAGAGCTATAAGCACTTAAGTCTTAGAATTAACAAAGAAACAAAGATATTAGACAAGAGATAACCTGTAGCTGTAATGAAGCGTTACTTTGTACACAGAAAAAGAGGTAAACATGAGTTTGTGTGACTGACTTACTGAATGACTGACTGAACTGACTGACTGAATGACTTGACTGGCTTACTGAATGACTTGACTGACTGAGTGACCTGACTGACTGACTTCAAGTTAGACACTCCAGTACAAGCATCGACTTCAGTACCAGAACCTCTACATCCACCTCAGCCCAGTAGGGCCACAGCATAACTCTCCACTCTCTTCACAATCATCCACAAACACCAGCACCCATAATTTAAGGTAAGAAATACTATTATTTCTGTGACATTTGTAGTCTTAAGCAGTAAAAACAACATAATACATCACAACAACGAGTTAAAACTACATATTCACTCTATTTTTTAAGATGTGGAGGCCTAAAAAAAAAGTTGTTCGGCTTTTTGGGGGCGCCCAGGAACGTAACCCTATTTTTCCCATAAGTTCTTCAGTTCATCTAACACAATTTTTACCTAACACAGCATTTTCAGGAACGTTACTACCGTGCTAAATGACTGTCTACTGTACCGTATATTGTAAAATAAATCTGACCAAGTTATACTGTACAGTAGGGCCCCACTTTACAGTGTTCCGCTAATATGGACATTTCAAATTATGACCAAAACTCGCTATACAGCTCCCTGTCTTTCTAATACGGTCACTGCGCCCCCACCTGGTTTGTTTACATTCTCCGTGAGCACTCAAAACATCGTTAATTCTAAAAATCGAGTGTTACATGAGAATGGGAGTGTTGCTCTTTATTTATTCTACTGTCACTGCCCCCCACCCAGTTTGTTTGCATTTTCCATGAGTTTCGTGAGCACCGTGTCTCTCCATTATGTCTGGAAACTTTCCAAAATTTCAAGTATTTTAAAGTTATTTCAAGTTTCATATTTTTTTTTATTAACACATCAGCCGATTCCCACCAAGGCAGGGTGGCCCGAAAAAGAAAAACTTTCATCATCATTCACTCCATCACTGTCTTGCCAGAGGGGTGCTTTACACTACAGTTATAAAACTGCAACATTAACACCCCTCCTTCAGAGTGTAGACACCGTATTTCCCATCTCCAGGACTCAAGTCCGGCCTGCCGGTTTCCCTGAATCCCTTCATAAATGTTACTTTGCTCACACTCCAACAGCACGTCAAATATTAAAAGCCATTTCTCTCCATTCACTCCTATCAAATACACTCATGCACACTTGCTGGAAGTCCAAGCCCCTTGCACACAAAACCTCCTTTACCCCCTCCCTCCAACCCTTCCTAGGCTAATCCCTACCCCGCCTTCCCTCCACTACAGATTTATACACTCTCGAAGTCATTCTGTTTTGTTCCATTCTCTCTACATGTCCGAACCACCTCAACAACCCCTCCTCAGCCCTCTGGATAATAGTTTTGGTAATCCCACACCTTCTCCTAATTTCCAAACTACGAATTCTCTGCATCATATTCACACCACACATTGCCCTCAGACATGACATCTCCACTGCCTCCAGCTTTCTCCTCGTTGCAACATTCATCACCCATGCTTCACACTCATACAAGAGTGTTGGTACAACTATACTCTCATACATTCCCCTCTTTGCTTCCACAGACAAAGTTCTTTGTCTCCACAGACTCGTAAGTGCACCACTCACCCTTTTCCCCTCATCAATTTTGTGATTCACCTCATCCTTCATAGACCCATCTGCTGACACTTCCACTCCTAAATACAGTGGACCCCCGCCTTACGAACGCATCACCTTACGTTAAATCCGCCATATGAAGCATTTGAACGCAAAAATTTTGCCTCGCCTTACGTGATTCGTCCAGGACGCGTCCCACGTGTGGCCTCAGCGCCAGTGTTTACAACCCAGCCAGTGCAGTCGCATCCACGCATACATTCGGTACATTTCACCTTATCCCAGCGTTTTTTGTGCTTGTAACTGCAAAATAAGTCACCATGGGCCCCAAGAAAGCTTCTAGTGCCAACCCTGTGGTAAAAAGTGTGAGAATTAGTATGGAAATTAAGAAAGATTTTGAAGGGTTTGAGGCTAACCCTGAGAAGCCTATGCCAGTTGTGGAATCCATTGTGCCTACTTCAAAGATTACGGAAATGTGTGCAAAGTGGGTTGAAGTGCAAACCTTTATGGATGAGAATCACCCTAACACAGCTATTGCAAGCCGTGCTGGTGACTATTACAATGACAATGTTGTGGCCCATTTTAGGCAAATCTTAACCCTTTCAGGGTTTCCGACGTACCAGTACGGCTTACGCACCAGGGTTTTTGATGCACTAGTATGCCTAAATTCTAGCGCCCTCAAATCTAGTGAGAGAAAGCTGGTAGGCCTACATATGAAAGAATGGGTCTATGTGGTCAGTGTGCGCAGTATAAAAAAAATCCTGCAGCACACAGTGCGTAATGAGAAAAAAAAACTTTGACAGTGTTTTTGGTTTAAAACAGCGGCTTTGCACTGTATTTTCCTAAGGTATTTATGATGGTATTCTAGTTTTTCTGGTCTCATTTTATAGAATGGAAGACATATTACAGAAATTGAGACGATTTTGATTGGTTTTACAAAGAAAATTACCTTGAAATTGAGCTCAAAGTAGCAGAAATCTTTGATTTTTGCCAAAGTTCAAAAGTAAACAAATCATGCTACGCGTCCAATACACGTCAACTGGTGAGTCTAATATTCTTTCACAAGTGCGCTGATATTATTTATACCATTTCTACACTAATGCAGTAGTCTGCGTAACAGGAAATCTTCTATTTTTTGTGAGAATAAAAATTCAAAGTGGAAAGCAAAAGAATGTAAGAGGGGCGTGGGGATGTGACTAACGGACAGAGGAAACATTATTTTAGTGCCAGGAATGTCTTTCTTGTTTATTCTGGACCCTATTTGGAAATTGGCATCTTTTGAAATTTGTGTGAAATTGGCAAAATTGCTAATTTCTGACCACTTTATTGGATAGTTGAAATCGGTAAATGGGTGATTTCTTGTACTCATTCGATAGAAAAAATGGAGTTCTAGCAAAATAGTTGATTTTTGTCAACTAGTACACTGGAATTGGCCAAAAATAGGGCTCAAAGTGGGCAAAATAGCTGATGCGTAAACATCGTCGAAACCGCTAACTTCGCGAGAGCATATTTCCGATAGTTTTCCATCAAATTTCATACTTTTGGTGTCATTATGATTGGGAAAAGATTCTCTACCTTTTCATAAGAAAAAATATTTTTTTTTTTTAAATTGGTGACCCTGAGAACAAGTCTGGGAGAGGGCCTGTCCACCCTGGAAGGGTTAAAGGAACAGGAGGTACAGACCTCTATGGACAGATTTGTTGTGCGACAGAGGTCCAGTGACTCTCAAGCTGGTCCTAGTGACATTAAAAGAAGAAGGGAAGTAACCCCGGAAAAGAACTTGCTACCTCAAGTCCTAATGGAAGGGGATTCCCCTACTAAACAATAACTTCCACATGCTCCCCTCCTCCCATCCCATCAATCATCACCAGATTTTTAATAAAGTTAAGTGTCATGTGTAAATATTATGCAGAAAATTCGGAGTGTGGAAATTAGGAAAAGGTGTGGAGTTAATAAAAGTATTAGTCAGAGGGCAGAAGAGGGGTTGTTGAGGTGGTTTGGTCATGTAGAGAGAATGGATCAAAGTAGAATGACATGGAAAACATATAAATCTATAGGGGAAGGAAGGCGGGGTAGGGGTCGTCCTCGAAAGGGTTGGAGAGAGGGGGTAAAGGAGGTTTTGTGGGCAAGGGGCTTGGACTTCCAGCAAGCGTGCATGAGCGTGTTAGATAGGAGTGAATGGAGACGAATGGTACTTGGGACCTGACGATCTGTTGGAGTGTGAGCAGGGTAATATTTAGTGAAGGGATTCAGGGAAACCGGTTATTTTCATATAGTCGGACTTGAGTCCTGGAAATGGGAAGTACAATGCCTGCACTTTAAAGGAGGGGTTTGGGATATTGGCAGTTTGGAGGGATATGTTGTGTTTCTTTATATGTGTATGCTTCTAAACTGTTGTATTCTGAGCACCTCTGCAAAAACAGTGATAATGTGCGAGTGTGGTGAAAGTGTTGAATGATGATGAAAGTATTTTCTTTTTGGGGATTTTCTTTCTTTTTTGGGTCACCCTGCCTTGGTGGGAGACGGCCGACTTGTTGAAAAAAAAAAAAAAAAAAAGTGTCATGTATTTTATTCTTAGTAGAGCAGTAATTGTGCATGTCTTCTTCAGTTTGTGTGTATTTAAATTAATATTTCATGTGGTAAAAATTTTTTTTTTCATACTTTGGGGTGTCTTGCACGGATTAATTTGATTTCCATTATTTCTTATGGGGAAAATTAATTCGCCTTACGATAATTTCGGCTTACGATGAGCTCTCAGGAATGGATTAATATCGTAAGGAGAGGGTCCACTGTATTTGCATACATTCACCTCCTCCATACTCTCTCCCTCCAATCTGATATCCAATCTTTTATCACCTAATCTTTTTGTTATCCTCATAACCTTACTCTTTCCTATATTCACTTTTAATTTTCTTCTTTTACATACCCTACCAAATTCATCCTCCAACCTCTGCAACTTCTCTTCAGATTCTCCCAAAGCACCATGTCATCACCAAAGAGCAACTGTGACAACTCCCACTTTGTGTTTGATTCTTTATCTTTTAGCTCCACACCTCTTGCCAAGACCCTATCATTCACTTCTCTTACAATCCCATCTATAAATTGATTGAACAACCACGGTGACATTACATATCCTTGTCTAAGGCCTACTTTTACTGGGAAATAATCTCCTTCTCTCCAACATACTCTAACCTAAGCCTCACTATCCTCGTAAAAAGTTTTCACTGCTTTCAATAACCTACCTCCTATCCCATAAATTTGCATCATCTGCCACATTGTCCCCCTATCCACCCTATCATATGCCTTTCCCAAATCCATAAATGCCACAAAAACCTCTTTACTCTTATCTAAATACTGTTCACCTATATGTTTCACTATAAACACTTGGTCTACTCACCCCTGACCCTACCTGAAGCCTCCTTGTTCATCTGCTATCCTACTCTCTGTCTTACTCTTAATTCTTTCAATAATAACTCTACCATACACTTTACCAGGTATACTCAACAGACTTATTCCTCTATAATTTTTGCACTCTCTTTTGCCCCCTTTGTCTTTATACAAAGGAACTATGCATGCTCTCTGTCAATCCCTAGGTACCTTACCCTCTTCCATACATTTATTAAATAAAAGCATGAACCACTCCAGAATTATATCTCCACCTGCTTTTAATATTTCTATCTTTGTCCTATCAATCTCAGCTGCTTTACCCCCTTTCATTCTACCCACTGCCTCACAAACTTCCCCCACACTCACAACTCGCTCCTCCTCACTCTTACAAAATGTTATTCCTCCTTGCCCTATACACGAAATCACAGCTTCCCTATCTTCACCAACGTTTAACAATTCCTCAAAATATTCCCTCCATCTTCCTGATACCATGTGACAAAAATGGATGACTGCCTGACTTTCCCCACAGTAATATTTCCAAAAGTGATTCCAAGCCAGCAAATCTATTCCATTTTGAAGGCAACATTATTCATGAATACTGTTGTCTATATGCCACATGATTAAACAAAGTAAATCACAAGTAATAAAATGATAAAGCTTTTAATAAGCACAAGTAACCAAAGGAATTCTGTCAGGCCATTGTTATGCATAACAAAAAATATGTATTTCAATAGAACAGTCATTTAAGCTGAATTTGTATACTGATTCTGAGTGCATTTCTTCATCTATACTCTTTAAAAAGTTTCTACCTTCTTACTCAATCTACACACAATTGCTTGAACTTCAATACTGTAGTATTCTGTCACTTATTTTATACATAATTCATTTGTGCCACAATAGAACATACTTGAATAACAAACTATATTTTCTCTTTCTCAAGTCACCCTACCTTGCTGAGTGATAGCCAGAGTGCTAGAAATTTATTTAACTGTATTTCTTGCAAATGAAAACTGCAATATTATTATTTAATACACTGGCGTTTCCTACCAAGTCAGGGTGACCCGAAAAAGAAGAAACAATAGTTTTTTTTTAACATTTAGTAATTTATACAGAAGGGGGTTACTAGCCCCTTGCTCCCAACATTTTAGTTGCCTTTCATGACACACATGGCTTATGGAGGAAGGATTCTTTTCAACTTATTATTATTATAAGATACTAACCACTGAGTCTATCCTGTTGCAGTATGGTGCGGAGGATAGTTGCATCTATTTCCTCAAATGATGGATCCTTCAGCACTTGATCAGTTGCATTTTGGATTATCTGGTAAAGAAGACATCTATCACTTTGGCAAAATACAATATTGGTTATATGCCGACATAAGAATACATAATTTAAATTTAAAGGGTAATATATTTGCAATACTATTTAACCCCTTGACTGTCGCAACTCAAAATCCTGAGGTGTCTCTTGGTGTTACAAAATTCCCCCCCCCCCACCAAAAAAAAAAATCTGGTTTTTTTTTTAATTAAAATGCCGACTTTGTGGTCTATTTTTGTATAGTATTTATGGTTGTATTCTCGTTTTCTTGGTCTCATTTGATAGAATGGAAAACATATTATAGAAATAGACGTGATTTTGATTGGTGTTTCTATGAAAAGAACCTTGAAATGGAGCTCAAAGTAGGGGAAATGTTTGCTTTTTGCCGATGTTCAAAAGTAAAAAATTATGTCATTTTCCAATAAATATCCAAGTAGCCATTCTAATATGCAGTCATGAATAGGTTGACATTATTTATACAATTATTGCAATATTATAGTAGTCTGCATAACAGTAAATCTTCTATTTTTTGTCTGAATAAAAATTCAAAATAGAAAGCAAGAGTAAAATATCAGAGGGGCCTGGAAACGTGACTGATGAACAAAGAAAATTTTATTTTAGAGCCAGGAATGTCTGCACTGTTCATTCTGGACCCCATTTTGAAATTGTCATATTTGTTAATTTTCGTGAAATTGGCCAAATTGCAAATTTCTGACCACGTTATTGGGTAGTTGAAATTGGTAAATGGGCAGTTTCTTGTACTAAATCGATAGAAAAAATGGAGTTCTAAAGAAATAGGTATGAGTTTGGTCAACTGGAACAATGGAATTAGCCAAAAATAGGGCTCAAAGTGGGCAAAATCGTTGATTCGTAAATATCACCGAGGTCGCTAACTTCGCAAGAACATAATTCCATCAGTTTTCCATCAAATTTCGTTCTTTTGGTGTCGTTACAATCAGGAAAAGATTCTCTATCATTTCATAAGAATTTTTTTTTTGGGGGGGGAGGGGGGAGGGGGGGGGGATTTTGCGACACCAGGAGACACCTCAGGATTTGGGGTTGCGACAGTCAAGGAGTTAAGTACTGTCAACCTTCCAAACTCAAAGTATAACTGACCCTTGAACAACATGGGTTTGAACTGTGTGGGTCCACTTATAAGTGGACTTTTTTCAATGAATATATTGGATATGTTTTCTGGAGAATTGTAACTGAAAAAATTAAGAAAAAATTAGGTAAATCATGAATGCATAAAATATATGTAGATCCTAGTCTATCATTTACTACCATGAAATATACACAAATCTATTATAAAAAGTTAAAATTTATCAAAAATTACACGCAAACAATTACAGATCATACATGTTCCATTCACATAATAATATAATTATTATTATTAACCTTTAACCCTTTGAGGGTCGACAGGCCCTCTCCGAAACTCGTACTCAGGGTCGGCCAAATTTAAAAAAAAAAAATTATTTTCTCTTATGAAAAGATAGAGAATCTTTTCCCGATCATAAAGACACCAAAAGTTTGAAATTTGATAGAAAACTTACGGAATTATGCTCTCGCAAAGTTAGCGGTCTCGGCGATGTTTACGCATCGGCGATTTTGCCCACTTTGAGCCCCATTTTCGGCCAATTTCACTGTACTAGTCGACAAAAACATGAATATTTCGCTAGAACTCCATTTTTTCTATCGAATGGGTGCAAGAAACCACTCATTTATGAAATTCAACTATCCAGTACAGTGGTCAGAATTTAGCAATTTTGCCAATTTCACACAAATTTCAAAAGATGCCAATTTCCGAATAGGGTCCAGAATAAACAAGAAAGACATTCCTGGCACTAAAATGACATTTCCTCTAGTCATTAGTCATGTCTCAAGGCCCCTCTTATATTCTTTTGCTTTCCACTTTGAATTTTTATTTTCACAAAAAATATAAGATTTACTGTTATGCAGACTACTGCATTAGTGTAAAAAATGGTATAAATATTATTGGTGCACTTGTGAAAGAATATTAGACTCACCAGTTGACGTGCATTGCACGCTTGGCACGATTTGTTTACTTTTGAAGTTTGGTAAAAATCGAACATTTCTGCTACTTTGAGCTCAATTTCAAGGCACCTTTCTTTGTAAAACCAGTCAAAATCATCTCAATTTCTGTAATATGTCTTCCATTCTATAAAATGAGACCAAGAAAACTAGAATACAACAATAAATACCATACGAAAATACACTGCAAAGTCGCTGATTTATTCAAAAAAAATGGTCAAAGTTTTTTTTTTCTCATTATGCACTGTGTGCTGCAGGATTTTTTTTAGACTGTGCACACTGACCACATAGACCCATTCTTTCATATGAAGGCCTACCAGCTTTCTCCCACTAGATTTGAGGCCGCTAGAATTTATGAGTACTAGTACGTCAAAAACCCCTACGCGTAAGACGTACTAGTACGACAAAAACCCTCAAAGGGTTAAACGGTCCAAATAGATCGACGTTCAAATCTGTAGTGCTCCAAAAGTAGATCTATTTTTTTTTACATATTTTCAAATATAACAAAAAAAAATGTAGATAAAAGTTTTTTTAAACATTTTCAAATGTAAAAGAAAAAAGATGATGTACATTTTTTTACATACTTTCAAATGTTGAAAAAACGTATATATACGTTTGGACCGTTTAAGGGTTAGTATAATCATAATGAACCACTAAACCTACAAGTGTCAATAATATAATAATAATAATATAATGAAGCATACGTAAAAATATATACAGTGGTACCTCAATAATTGTTCGGCCTGAAAGTCGTCCATTTCGGAAATAGTCCTGTTTTTTCGTCAAAATATTGGCTCGCAAATGGTCCAGTAACTCGCTAATAGTCCTTCGTCCCAGACGCGTACTCACGCTCTGAGCCGCCTCGGCCTTCCTTCCCAGCCAGTGTGCCATTGTTTACCAGTGAGCGACGGTCCCCTCACGTGCTCCAGCGAAATATTTCATAATATTCTATTTACAGTGGTCCCTCGTTTTTCATAACTAATCCGTTCCCGGAGGAGCTACTATAAACGAAATTTACAATTTGTGAATCAATTTTCCCCATAAGAAATAATGTAAATACAATTAATCCGTTCCTGACACCCAGAAGTATTAAAACAAAAAATTTTTTTACATGAAAGATACATAAATAGTACATAAACAATACAATGGGAAATGATGAATGAAACATTAACAGCATAACACTTACCATTATTGGAGAGAGCTCTGTTTCTGGCATCTCTTTAACACTTTCCTAAAATGGCCCAAGACTTTGACACTGTACATGTTGCCAACATGGCTTGTAACAACAATGTAAGGGTGATGTTTCTCCATAAAGCTTTCCATCTTACCCCACATAGTAAAAATCTCTTTAATTTCTGAAAAAGGCACCTTCTTCCATCTCTCTTCCTCCTCCTCTGCAGCAAGATTCTGAGCTGTGATCTGTTGCTCTTCCTGCTGAAGCTCTTGCAGCTCCTCAGTGGTGAGCTCTTCATTGTGATCTTCCACCATTATTATTATTATAATCAAAAAGAAGCGCTAAGCCACAAGGACTATACAGCGATCTTCCACCAATTCTTCCACATCCTCCAAACTCACATCCAACCCCATGGAACTCCCCAGTGCCACAATTGATTTTACAACAGACATAGGCTCATCAGGGTCAGCCCCAAACCCTTCAAAATCCCTCTTGTCGACACAATCTGGCCACAATTTTCTCCAGGCAGAGTTCAAAGTTCTGGTAGTCACTCCCTCCCAAGCCATACTTATAAGGGTTATGCAATGGAGGATGCTGAAGTTTTCTCTCCAAAATTCCCTTAGGGTCAAGTGAGTGTCTGTGGTCACAGTCAAGCACCTGTGAAACACTGCTTTTGTGTAGTTTTTTAAAGTTTGCAATGACCTGCTGGTCCATGGGCTGAAGGAGAGGAGTGGTATTCGGGGTCAAGAACTTTACTGTGATGAACCCAAACTCCTCGAAAATTAGGTCATCCAAGTTTGGAGGATGAGCAGGTGCATTGTCCATTACTAGCAGGCACTTGAGATCCAATTTCTTTTCCAGGAGATACTCCTTCACACTAAGGCCAAACACTTCATTGAACCACTCGACGAAAATTTCCCTCGTGACCCATGCCTTACTATTAGATTTCCAAAACACACACAATTTACTCTTCATAACACTGTTTTTCCTGAACACTCTGGGATTTTCAGAATGGTACACTAGTAACGGCTTCACTTTGAAATCCCCACTAGCATTAGCACAGAACATTAGCGTCAGCATGTCTTTCATAGGCTTGTGTCCTGGCATTGCCTTTTCCTCCTATGTAATGAAGGTCCTCTTTGGCATTTTCTTCCAAAAGAGGCCTGTTTCATCACAATTGAACACTTGTTCAGGTTTCAGTCCTTCAGCCTCTATGTACTCCTTGAATTCATGCACATATTTTTCAGCTGCCTTATGGTCTGAACTGGCAGCCTCACCATGCCTTACCACACTGTGTATGCCAGTACGCTTCTTAAATCTCTCAAACCAGCCTTTGCTGGCCTTAAATTCACTCACATTGCCACTAGTTGCAGGCAATTTCTTTACCAAATCGTCATGCAACTGCCTAGCCTTTTCACAAATAATCGAAGTCATAAGAGTGCAGTGGTTCCTCGTTTTTCGTAATTAATCCGTTCCTGGAGGAGCTACTTTAAACAAAATTTACGATTTGCTAATCAATTTTCCCCATAAGAAATAATGTAAATACAATTAATCCATTCCTGACACCCAGAAGTATTAAAACAAAAAAATTTTTTACATGAAATATACATGTAGTACATAAACAATACAATGGGAAATGATGAATGAAACATTAGCAGCATAACACTTACCTTTATTGGAGATTCTTCTTAGTGTATGGGAGACTGGAGGAGGAGAGAGATTGGATTGTTTACAGTTTGGAAGGGGAATCCCCTTCCAGCAACACCTCAGATACCAATTGCTTCTCTGGGGTTGCTTCTCTTCTCTGTTTCTTAATGCCACTAGGACCACCTTGAGAGTCACTCTAGTCCTGTCTCGCAGAGTAACTGTGGAGAGAGCTCTGTTTGACGTCTCTTTAACACTTCCCTAAAATGGCCCAAGACTTTGTCACTGTACATATTTCTCACCTTCTTTACCACAGGCTTGGCACTAGGAGCTTTCTTTCGAGCCATGGTAGCTTATTTAGTACTTGCAAGCACTAAAATGAGTGGAATATTATGAAATATTTCGTAGGAGCACTTGAGGGGACCTTCACTCACTGGTAAACAATGCCAGACTGGCTGCTGCCACGGCTCAAGCAGTGGGTACGCGTCCCAGACGAACTACGACTTGCGAGTCAACCTATGAAAAGCGAGCCCATGTTTATATGAAAATATCCCTATGATTTCCGAAATTTACGATTGCCGAGAACTATGAAAAGCGAGGGACCACTGTATTTTAGTGCTTGCAAGTTATTTAAATGCTAAATAAGCTACCATGGCTCCAAAGAAAGCTCCTAGAGCCAAGCCTTTGGTAAAGAAGGTGAGAAATACGATTGAATTTAAGAAAAACATCATTGAACAATATGATAGTGGCGTACGTGTGGGCAAACTGGCCAGGATGTATAACAAATCCCGTACAACCATATCTTCCATCATAGCCAAGAAAAAGGAAATCAAGGATGCTGTTGTTGCAAAGGGGGTAAATATGCTGACAAAAATGAGATCACCAGTACTCGAAGATGTTGAGAAGTTATTATTGGTGTGGATAAATGAGAAACAATTAGCAGGAGATAGTCTTATGACGTCACTTATTTGTGAAAAGGCTAGGTAGTTGCATGACGATTTGGTAAAGAAATTGCCTGCAACTAGTGATGATGTGAGTGAATTTAAGGCCAGCAAAGGCTGGTTTGAGAGATTTAAGAAGCGTACTGGCATACACAGTGTGGTAAGGCATGGTGAGGCTGCCAGTTCGGACCACAAGGCAGCTGAAAAATATGTGCATGAATTCAAGGAGTACATAAACAGTGAAGGACTGAAACCTGAACAAGTGTTCAATTGTGATGAAACAGGCCTCTTTTGGAAGAAAATGCCAAAGAGGACCTATATTACTCAGGAAGAAAAGGCGCTGCCAGGACACAAGCCTATGAAAGACAGGCTGACGCTAATGTTCTGTGCTAATGCTAGTGGGGATTTCAAAGTGAAGCCGTTACTAGTGTACCATTCTGAAAATCCCAGAGTGTTCAAGAAAAACAATGTTATGAAGAGTAAATTGTGTGTGTTTTGGAAATCTACTAGTAAGGCATGGGTCACGAGGGAAATTTTTGTAGAGTGGTTCAATGAAGTGTTTGGCCCTAGTGTGAAGAATTACCTCCTGGAAAAGAAATTGGATCTCAAGTGCCTGCTAGTAATGGACAATGCACCTGCTCATCCTCCAAACTTGGATGACCTAATTTTCGAGGAGTTTGGGTTCATCACAGTAAAGTTCTTGCCCCTGAATACCATTCCTCTCCTCCAGCCCATGGACCAGCAGGTCATTGCAAACTTTAAAAAACTCTACACCAAAGCAATGTTTGAAAAGTGCTTGAATGTGACCTCAGACACTCACTTGACCCTACGAGATTTTTGGAAAGAACACTTCAGTATTCTCCATTGTGTAAGCCTTATAGGTAAGGCTTGGGAGGGAGTGACTACCAGGACTTTGAACTCTGCTTGGAGAAAATTGTGGCCAGATTGTGTCCACAAGAGGGATTTTGAAGGGTTTGGGGCTGACCCTGATGAGCCTATGTCAGTTGTTAAATCCACTGTGGCACTGGGGAGTTCCATGGGGTTGGATGTGAGTTTGGAGGATGTGGAAGAGTTGGTGGAGGACCACAACAAAGAGCTAACCACTGAGGAGCTGCAAGAGTTTCAGCATGAAGAGCAACAGATCGCAGCTCAGAATCTTGGAGGAAGGTGCCTTCCTCAGAAATTAAGGAGATTTTTGAAATGTGGGGTAGGATGGAAAGATTTATGGAGAAACATCACCCAGAGGAGGGTGTTGCAAGCCATATCGGCAACTTGTACAGTGACAGAGTCTTGGCCCATTTTAGGAAAGTTTTAAAGAGACGCCAGAAACAGAGCTCTCTGGACAGTTTTTTTGCAAGACAGGACTCCAGTGACTCTCAAGGTGGTCCTAGTGGCATTAAGAAACAGAGAAGAGAAGTAACCCCAGAAAAACAATTGGTACCCGAGGTGTTGATGGAAGGGGATTCCCCTTCCAAACAATAAATCATCCAATCAGTCTCCTTCTCCAGTCTTCTATACACAAAGAAGAATCGCCAATAAAGGTAAGTGTTATTCTATTAATGTTTAATTCATCATGTGCCACTGTATTGCTTATGTACTACATGTATATTTCATGTAAAAAAAATTTTTGTTTTAATACTTCTGGGTGTCAGGAACGGATTAACTGACAGTAGTTTGTTGGATTATGTATTGGTAGATAAAAGACTGTTGAGTAGACTTCAGGATGTACATGTTTATAGAGGGGCCACAGATATATCAAATCACTTTCTAGTTGTAGCTACACTGAGAGTAAAAGGTAGATGGGATACAAGGAGAATAGAAGCATCAGGGAAGAGAGAGGTGAAGGTTTATAAACTAAAAGAGGAGGCAGTTAGGGTAATATATAAACAGCTATTGGAGGATAGATGGGCTAATGAGAGCATAGGCAATGGGGTCGAAGAGGTATGGGGTAGGTTTAAAAATGTACTGTTAGAGTGTTCAGCAGAAGTTTGTGGTTACAGGAAAGTGGGTGCAGGAGGGAAGAGGAGTGATTGGTGAAATGATGATGTAAAGAGAGTAGTAAGGGAGAAAAAGTTAGCATATGAGAAGTTTTTACAAAGTAGAAGTGATGCAAGGAGGGAAGAGTATATGGAGAAAAAGAGAGAGGTTAAGAGAGTGGTGAAGCAATGTAAAAAGAGAGCAAATGAGAGAGTGGGTGAGATGTTATCAACAAATTTTGTTGAAAATAAGAAAAAGTTTTGGAGTGAGATTAACAAGTTAAGAAAGCCTACAGAACAAATGGATTTGTCAGTTAAAAATAGGAGAGGAGAGTTATTAAATGGAGAGTTAGAGGTATTGGGAAGATGGAGGGAATATTTTGAGGAATTGTTAAATGTTGATGAAGATAGGGAAGCTGTGATTTCGTGTATAGGGCAAGGAGGAATAACATCTTGTAGGAGTGAGGAAGAGCCAGTTGTGAGTGTGGGGGAAGTTCGTGAGGCAGTAGGTAAAATGAAAGGGGGTAAGGCAGCCGGGATTGATGGGATAAAGATAGAAATGTTAAAAGCAGGTGGGGATATAGTTTTGGAGTGGTTGGTGCAATTATTTAATAAATGTATGGAAGAGGGTAAGGTACCTAGGGATTGGCAGAGAGCATGCATAGTTCCTTTGTATAAAGGCAAAGGGGATAAAAGAGAGTGCAAAAATTATAGGGGGATAAGTCTGTTGAGTGTACCTGGTAAAGTGTATGGTAGAGTTATAATTGAAAGAATTAAGAGTAAGACGGAGAATAGGATAGCAGATGAACAAGGAGGCTTTAGGAAAGGTAGGGGGTGTGTGGACCAGGTGTTTACAGTGAAACATATAAGTGAACAGTATTTAGATAAGGCTAAAGAGGTCTTTGTGGCATTTATGGATTTGGAAAAGGCATATGACAGGGTGGATAGGGGGGCAATGTGGCAGATGTTGCAAGTGTATGGTGTAGGAGGTAGGTTACTGAAAGCAGTGAAGAGTTTTTACGAGGATAGTGAGGCTCAAGTTAGAGTATGTAGGAAAGAGGGAAATTTTTTCCCAGTAAAAGTAGGCCTTAGACAAGGATGTGTGATGTCACCGTGGTTGTTTAATATATTTATAGATGGGGTTGTAAGAGAAGTAAATGCAAGGGTCTTGGCAAGAGGCGTGGAGTTAAAAGATAAAGAATCACACACAAAGTGGGAGTTGTCACAGCTGCTCTTTGCTGATGACACTGTGCTCTTGGGAGATTCTGAAGAGAAGCTGCAGAGATTGGTGAATGAATTTGGTAGGGTGTGCAAAAGAAGAAAATTAAAGGTGAATACAGGAAAGAGTAAGGTTATGAGGATAACAAAAAGATTAGGTGATGAAAGATTGAATATCAGATTGGAGGGAGAGAGTATGGAGGAGGTGAACGTATTCAGATATTTGGGAGTGGACGTGTCAGCGGATGGGTCTATGAAAGATGAGGTGAATCATAGAATTGATGAGGGAAAAAGAGTGAGTGGTGCACTTAGGAGTCTATGGAGACAAAGAACTTTGTCCTTGGAGGCAAAGAGGGGAATGTATGAGAGTATAGTTTTACCAACGCTCTTATATGGGTGTGAAGCGTGGGTGATGAATGTTGCAGCGAGGAGAAGGCTGGAGGCAGTGGAGATGTCATGTCTGAGGGCAATGTGTGGTGTGAATATAATGCAGAGAATTCGTAGTTTGGAAGTTAGGAGGAGGTGCGGGATTACCAAAACTGTTGTCCAGAGGGCTGAGGAAGGGTTGTTGAGGTGGTTCGGACATGTAGAGAGAATGGAGCGAAACAGAATGACTTCAAGAGTGTATCAGTCTGTAGTGGAAGGAAGGCGGGGTAGGGGTCGGCCTAGGAAGGGTTGGAGGGAGGGGGTAAAGGAGGTTTTGTGTGCGAGGGGCTTGGACTTCCAGCAGGCATGCGTGAGCGTGTTTGATAGGAGTGAATGGAGACAAATGGTTTTTAATACTTGACGTGCTGTTGGAGTGTGAGCAAAGTAACATTTATGAAGGGATTCAGGGAAACCGGCAGGCCGGACTTGAGTCCTGGAGATGGGAAGTACAGTGCCTGCACTCTGAAGGAGGGGTGTTAGTGTTGCAGTTTAGGAACTGTAGTGTAAAGCACCCTTCTGGCAAGACAGTGATGGAGCGAATGATGGTGAAAGTTTTTCTTTTTCGGGCCACCCTGCCTTGGTGGGAATCGGCCAGTGTGATAATAAAAAAAAATAATAATTCTTATGGGGAAAATTGATTCGTAAATCGTCCATTTCGATAATAGTCCCACTTCCAGGAACGGGTTATAGACGATTATTGAGGGACCACTGTAATACAATAATAATAATTTTTTTTTTTCCAACAAGTTGGCCATCTCCCACTGAGGCAGGGTGACCCAAAAAAGAAAGAAAATCCCCAAAAAGAAAGGAAACCCCCAAAAAGAAAGAAAATCCTCAAAAAGAAAGAAAATCCCCGAAAAGAAAATACGTACTTTCATCATCATTCAACACTGTCACCTCACTCATACATAATCACTGTCTTTGCAAAGGCGCTCAGATATGACAGTTTAGAAGTCCCTCCTAACTGTCAATATCCCAGACCCTTCCTTTAAAGTGCAGGCATTGTACTTCCCATTTCCAGGACTCAAGTCCGGCTAAATCTATAATAACTGGTTTCCCTGAATCCCTTCACTAAATATTACCCTGCTCACACTCCAACAGCTCATCAAGTCCCAAAAACCATTTGTCTCCATTTATTACTCCTAACACGCTCACACACACTTGCTGGAAGTCCAAGCCCCTCGCCCACAAAACCTTGTTTACCCCCTTCCTCCACCATCATATCATCACACACACTTGCTGGAAGTCCAAGCCCCTCGCCCACAAAACCTTGTTTACCCCCTTCCTCCACCATCATATCACCTGTACCAGCGCTAACGAGAGGGAAACACAGGAGACATCGTCAAATCAACAGTACAAAACTCCAAGGTATAGGACGGTTATCCCTCAGTGCCAGTCGTGGGAAAGAAGTGAATAGTTAAACAGTCAAGGTTAATGTTTTAGTAGCTGACCTATATTCAGCTGACCAGTGTACAGTGAGAGAATTATAGCAGAAAAAGCCAAATATATCTATAAACTCAAGGAAAGTCAGGTGGTGTTACTCCCCTCAGTGTTTTAAAAATGGCTGAGTCAGCAAAACAGGTCAGGAGACAACAACACGACACAACCCCCGATAAATGGAATTGAGGGGGATTTGGAAGGATAAAACCATTGATTAAACCTTTCTGGTCTACCAGAATGGAAAGGAGTTAGAAGTTAATTGGTGAAGCCAGACTGTGAAGTGAGGTGGGTAGGGGAGGGTGAATAAGGGGTTAAATGTAAGGGTGTTGTGAAGTTAAGGGAAAAGTGAGCAGTGAAGAGGGTTTTGAAGAGGAAATTTTACTAGTAATTCAGTGTAATTAAAGCAGATACTAAGTGTACTAGGGACTGGAAAAGAGAAATAAATATTATTGTATATGAGTAAAAGAGCGAAGAGTGAAAATGGCAGGCATTAGAGGGGTACAGGCTGCCATAATTATATTTATATTTCTTCTTCAATTCCATGAAGAAAGAAATCAGTCATGGGGGTTGGAAAAGGTGAATGGAGTAACAGCGCCCTGGACAGTAAAAGCCCAACAGTTGCCATCCTACCAGAAAAGTAAACCTCACTATCGCCGCAAGGTATGGCAACACCGCATACCTAAACAAAAACAATGGCACACAGCTCTTATTGTAGTGCTCTTAAGTGGTGATATCCAAATTAATCCAGGACCTCAAACTATTGTGCAGAGGCAAAACAGACAGATAAATGACGGCAATAATGACGGTCTAGTAGCTAGGGATGATAACCTTAACTCCATATGTAATGCATACATAGGTCAATGTGAGACAATACAGCCATTATTATCTCAAACACTACCAAACAGATGCATACACTGTACTAAAGTACACATGAAAAACAGAAAAGGCACCTTATGTAAAATGTGTAAGGGGTGGGTGCATGATGGATGTATGTACAATAATAGCAACGGTGCCAGAATTCATTTTGTGTGTAACAAATGCACTTTGGCACAGTTACCCTTTAGCAGTGATGACATTGATTTACCTAATTTTAATACAAATGACCCATTGCCATATATTGATGATTATGATTGTTTTATGAAAACAGGCCTTCACTTTATTCATGTCAATGCAAGATCACTTCTTCCTAAATTGGCAGAGATTAGGATTCTAGCTAACAAAATTAGGGCGGCAGTTATAACCATCTCTGAATCTTGGTTGGATGATACGGTGACTGACGACAAGGTCAAAATAGATGGTTACAATATAAAACGCTTAGATAGGAACAGAAAGGGCGGTGGAGTATGTGCCTACATTAGAAATGACTTAGCTTACAACCCAAGACCTGATTTAAATAACAATAAACTGGAGATTCTATGGTTTGAAGTGCTGCTTCCCAAGACCAAACCCATCTTAGTAGGAACTAGTTACCGCCCTCCTACCCAGGACCAGTTCTTAGAAGACTTTTCCAGAGTCTTGTCCGGAGTTGAAAGCAATTGCGAAACAATAATACTGGGCGACTTCAATATCTGTTTTCAGCAACAAAATAACGGGCTATGCAAAAGGTATAAGCAAATTCTAGGATTAAATAGCTTCACCCAACTAATTAATAAACCAACCCGGATCACACAGTTCTCAGCCACCCTAATTGACCACATACTTTGCAACCGCGCTGAGAACATTAGTCAGTCAGGCGTCATTACCACAGGTCTTAGTGATCATTTCATCATTTACTGCACCAGGAAAATCACTAGGGATAGGATAGGCCTACACAGGACAATAAAAATGAGGTCAACTAGAAACTACAGTAAAGAAACACTGGTAAATAGGCTACACAATTGTGACTGGACAGAGATAACAAGTTGCACGGACGTAAACGATGCCTGGGAAAAATTCAAAACAATGTTCACTACCATTCTTAATAATATTGCACCAGTTAAAGAGGTTAGGATTAAACGAAGAACTGAACCCTGGATGACTACTGAGATATTAGATAATATGAAATTCAGAGACCAGCTGCTAAAAAGATTTAAAGCAAACAGACAGGATATTGCAGCACTAAATGAATTCCAAAGGGTGAGGAACAGAGTACAGAGGCTTATAAAAGGAGCAAAGGCAAAGCACTATTGCTCAAAAATTGAAGAATATAAGCATAACCCCAGAAAGCTCTGGCAACAACTAAAACAGTTGGGGTATAGCCATAAGCCAGTAGATAGGTCTAACATAATACTCACTATCGATAATGAGGTATGCCACGAAACATCTAAGGTGGCAAATTGCTTTAATTCCTACTACACATCTGTTGCATCAACACTAGTAAGTAAACTACCAGCTGCATCAAATACCTTTAACACAGACTCTGATAAGTTTCAAACATACTATACCAATAAAGGGGTAACCCCAAACAGTTGTCAACTAGTAAGTGTATCTCATGACTTAATTCAAAAAGAACTAAGCAGGTTAAACCCAACTAAGAGCACAGGCCCTGA
This sequence comes from Cherax quadricarinatus, assembly GCF_038502225.1. Lineage (NCBI taxonomy): Eukaryota > Metazoa > Arthropoda > Malacostraca > Decapoda > Parastacidae > Cherax > Cherax quadricarinatus. Next base: position 11,399,919 of record NC_091324.1, read on the forward strand.
TAACATCCCGTCTAAGTTCCTAAAAGATGGTGCTTTTGAACTGTCAATCCCTATTGCTCACATAATAAATCTATCAATCACCACTAATACCGTACCAGAGGGGTTCAAGGAGGCCAGAGTTACTCCTATCTTCAAGAAAAATAATAGGTCTGATGTAAGCAACTATAGACCTGTTAGTATACTCAGTATAATATCTAAAATTCTGGAGAGGGCGGTGTATTCTCAAGTAGTTAAGTACCTTAATGACAACAGCATTCTCCATAGCTATCAATCGGGCTTTAGAAGATCCTACTCAACCGATACCTCCCTTATTAATCTGATGGATTACCTGAGAACTGAAATGTCAAAAGGGAACCTCATAGGTATGGTAACCTTAGACCTGCAAAAGGCCTTCGATACTGTCAACCACAATATATTATGTAATAAACCTCAAACTATCGGTATAGGTTCTGTAGACTGGTTTAAGTCCTACCTTAGCAACAGGAGACAAATAGTCAAAATCAACAAAACAGAATCAGAACCCCTGCCGATAACATGTGGAGTTCCCCAAGGTAGTATTCTGGGTCCCTTACTATTCTTATGTTATGTCAATGATATGCCTATCAGTGTCAAGTGCAAACTCCTACTGTATGCAGATGACAGTGCTCTGTTAGTGACAGGTAAAGACCCACAAGATATTGCTAATGTTTTAACACTGGAACTGGAGTCCTGCAGCAAATGGTTAGTAGACAACAAACTATCATTACACCTAGGGAAAACTGAAGCCATTCTCTTTGGAACGAAACATAAACTGAGAAGGGTAAATAATTTTAATGTTCAGTGTAATGGGGAGTCCATCACTTTGGTTTCATCAGTTAAATATCTGGGAATCCCCTTTGACCCATGCATGTCAGGAGAATTGATAGGGAACAGTGTAGTAAAGAAAGCGAATGCCAGGCTGAAGTTCCTGTATAGACAAGCACGGTGTCTACCTACTGAGGCTCGCAGGACCCTATGTCTAGCCCTTATACAATGCCATATGGATTACGCTTGCTCTTCTTGGTACTCTGCCTTGACAAAAAAACTGAAAGATAGACTGCAAATCACCCAGAACAAAATCGTAAGATTCATCCTGGGGCTGGGACCAAGAGAACATGTAGGCCAGGATGAATTACAGCAGTTGGATATGCTGAATGTTGAAGACAGAGTAAAACAACTGAAGCTAAATCATGTTTATAAAATTGCTCACGAACAGTGTCCAGAATATCTTGCTGTCAATTTTGTCAAGGTTGGGAACCAAAGCAATCATAGTACTAGGGGGAGAGAGCACAACTTTGTAGTACCCACAGTCAGTGGCCAGGCTTCAAACACCTTTTATTGTACAGCAATAAAGGAATGGAACAGACTACCCACAAATGTCAAGGCCAGTCATAGCTTGAACCAGTTCAAGAAGACTGCCAAAAAGTGTCTGATGAACGAAGCAACAGAAAGGGAGGGGAATGATTTTCTATTTTTTTGCTAAAATACGTGTAAATTTTACCTTATCCCTAGTAATGACCCTCGTATTGTAGATAGTCGTAATGACCCTCGGGTAGTAGATAGTCTTAATGACCCTCGTATTGTAGATAGTCTTAATGACCCTCGTGTAGTAGATAGTCTTTTTAGTATGATAATAAGATGTTATCTTCATTATAGAATAATAAGAAAATATTATAACCTTTATATTATAATAATAAGGTAAAAGGACCCCAATGGAAATAAGTCACTCTGTCTGACTTTTTTGGGTTATCCTAGGTTCTCTACACATATGCTGCTATGTATGATAATTCTATGTAACTGTATTGTGTATACCTGAATAAATTTACTTACTTACTTACTTACACCTTTTTGATGATAACCCCTACTCCTCCTCCTTCCTTTCCCTACAGATTTATAGGCTCTCCAAGTCATTCTACTTGATCCATTCTTTCTAAATGACCAAACCACGTCAACAACCCCTCTTCAGCCCACTGACTAATACTTTTAGTAACTCCACACCTCCTTCTAATTTCCACACTCCGAATTCTCTGCATAATATTTACACCATACATTGCCCTTACACAGGACATCTTCACTGCCTCCAGACGCCTCCTCACTGCAGCATTTGCAACCCAAGCTTCACACCCATATAAGAGTGTTGGTGCCACTGTACTTTCATACACTCCCTTCTTTGCCACCATAGATAACTTTTTTTTTTTGTCTCCACAGATACCTCAACGCACCACTCACCTTTTTTCCTTCATCAATTCTATGGTGAACCTCAACCTTCATAAACCCATCCACTGACAAGTCAACTCCCAAATATCTGAAAACATTCACTTCTTCCATACTCCCTCTCTCCAATATGATATCCAATTTTTCTTTATATAAATCATTTGATACCCTCATCACCTTACTCTTATCTATGTTCACTTTCAATTTTCTACCTTTACACATTTACATTTACACAGTTGAGAGAAATGCAAGCATATGTAAAGATGCAGTGTTAAATCATAAATAAATATGAATTTCTTTTTCATATTATCGTTTCATTTTTGATGTCTAGTGTCAGCAATACGTAGTATAACATCTACAATGCTTTGTATCATGTAAGACAATATCAATGTAGGTACTGACAGATGGAAGATTCATCTTGTAAACAGATGACATTAACTTATGGTATCGATAAATATAGTATAACCTCTCCTCACTTAACGACAGAGTTCCGTTCCTGAGACTACGTCGTTAAACGAATTTGTCGCTAAGTGAGGAGCATACGTACTATAATGGTAGTGAGTTTGTGTCAACCATCTTTGATATTGTTTTAATGTCATCTATGCACCATTTATAACATTTCTGGTATATTTTTAAATGTTGATACAGTAATGTACTGTTATTGAAATAAACAGAAAAGAGAAAATCAGCTCTAATATACATTGCTATTTAGGTATGAATACTGGTCAGAGAGCCCGTCGTCAGTCCGAGGCGTTGGTAAACGAGTACATCACTAAGTGAGGAGAGGCTGTACAAAACTGAAAATGTATTTTCTTTGTGATTTTCTTAAGAACATTTTCTTTTCTCTAGCTTACTTTATTGTAAGAATACAGTATATAATACATATACAGTGGTACCTCGGTATACATCCTTAATCCATTCCAGGACCTTTGACTTATACCAAACAGGACGTATACCAAACAAATTTTCCCACAAGAAATACGTATAGGGGAAAAACGATTAATCTGTTCCCATGAAAAAAATCCTATTGTTATTGGCATATTATACGTTGATGGGGTTGTATAATATAATTTAAACACTGCTTAATAATAAAATATGTAATTTAAACACTGCTTAATACTAAAATACATACATAAATACAAAAGAATTAGATGAAATAAATGCAAATTTAACCTCACTTTACTTTGCTGAAAAGAGTCAAGTGCTTACTAGGATAGTGCTGAGAAGGGAGGAGGAGGAAATGTTATTGTTGGGAAGGAGAGTCCCCTTCTCTTTTTCCTATCTGGACTTTGTTGAAGCTCTCCAGGTTTGACTTTTACTAAAAATCTGTCCAAAGAACTTTGCTTCTGCTTTCTCCTCAGGATGTTTCGGAAATGTGACATTGTCTGGTCATTCCAGAAAATGCTATTATAGCTTGTTTGGGGTGGCACTTCTCTGCAAAGTTTTTTATGTCCATCCATTTGGCAAAGATTTCCTTGATTAATGAAGTAGGGGCTTCCTCTGTCTCCTCTTCTGAGCCTGAAGAGAGTGCATCCATTTTAGTCTTGTGCTTCTTCTCAAGTTCCTGCAGCTCCTCAGTGGTCAGTTCTTCCCTGTGTCCCACCACTAACTCCTCCACATCACCACCACTCACATGCAAACCCATGGACCTGCCCAGAGAGACAATATCCTCCACTGTAGACACAGCCTCAAAGCCCTCAGCATAAGGTATGCAGCAGCCAAGTCTTGGATATGCATGACACCTTCATACTTTTCAACAATCTCTTTTTTTACCTCCATGGTGATCCTAACCATTTTCTTCATCACTTGGCTCTTCTCATTAACTTTCTTAGAACTCATGGTTAATGAATTCACTAAAAATTTATATGAAAAAACACAAAATCACATGAAAATTCACAGAGTTACAACACAGATTGTTCACTGAATGGTAACAATGGGGGTACTGACGTTAGTGGGCAGTCATGGCTTTGTCTCGAGAGAGAGGTAAACAAGGGTAGCACGTGGTGTTGTGACTCATTTTGACCCATACAAGTTCTAGCACACAAGCCGTATTCTAAACAAAGGTAATATACCAAGTAAAAATTTTCACGTCTAAACAGGACATATACCAAGTAGGACTTATTCCAAAGCGGACGTATACCAAAGTACCACTGTAACATACAAAATCCTAGGTAGTAGGTTGGTAGACAGCAACTGCCCAGGGAGTACTACCATCCTGCCAAGTAAGTGTAAAACAAAAGCCTGTAATTGTTTTACATGATGGTAGGATTGCTGGTCTTTTTTTCTGTCTCATAAACATGCAAGATTTCAGGTACGTTTTGCTACTTCTACTTACACTTAGGTCACACTACACATACATGTACAAGCATATATATACACACCCCTCTGGGTTTTCTTCTATTTTCTTTCTAGGTCTTTTTTTTTTTTTTATCACACTGGCCGATTCCCACCAAGGCAGGGTGGCCCGAAAAAGAAAAACTTTCACCATCATTCACTCCATCACTGTCTTGCCAGAAGGGTGCTTTACACTACAGTTTTTAAACTGCAACATTAACACCCCTCCTTCAGAGTGCAGGCACTGTACTTCCCATCTCCAGGACTCAAGTCCGGCCTGCCGGTTTCCCTGAACCCCTTCATAAATGTTACTTTGTTCTTGTTTATTTCCTCTTACCTCTATGGGGAAGTGGAACAGAATTCTTTCTCCGTAAGCCATGCGTGTTGTAAGAGGCGACTAAAATGCTGGGAGCAAGGGGCTAGTAACCCCTTCTCCTGTATATATTACTAAATGTAAAAGGAGAAACTTTCGTTTTTCCTTTTGGGCCACCCTGCCTCGGTGGGATACGGCTGGTGTGTTGAAAGAAGAAAGATTAGTACTACAGTGGACCCCCGGTTAATGATATTTTTTCATTCCAGAAGTATGTTCAGGTGCCAGTACTGACCGAATTTGTTCCCATAAGGAATATTGTGAAGTAGATTAGTCCATTTCAGACCTCCAAACATACACGTACAAACGCACTTACATAAATACACTTACATAATTGGTCGCATTGGAAGGTGATCGTTAAGCGGGGGTCCACTGTATACTATTTATTGTTTTTTATTTACTGGGACAAATATGAACACAATCCCTTTCCCCCAATTTAGAGTGCTGACTGAACAATCTTCTCCACTGCTCTAAAAAAAAAAAGCTGCATTAATGGAAAAACGAGATTATCTTAGCATGTTAGGGCAATACAGCTGGTACCCTGCTTAAGCACTTAGATACAACCTAGATAAACTATACATAGAGTGAATCACAGTTTTTCAAAGACACCTATGATGTAACGTGATATCCAGATGGACAATAATATTCTGTATCTAATCCCAATTATTATTTTTTTACAATGACATTCATAACAATATACAGTGGACCCCCGCATACTGTACGCATCACATAACGTTCAATCCGCATACCGCTCGCTTTTATCGCAAAAATTTTGTCTCGCATACCGCTCAAAAACCCGCTCACCGCTCTTCGTCCGAGACGCGTCCAATGTGTGCCCTTAGCCAGCCTCACATGTGCCGCCGGTGGCATTGTTTACCAGCCAGCCTCCGCGGTAACATCCAAGCATACAATCGGAACATTTCGTATTATTACAGTGTTTTTGGTGATTTTATCTGCAAAATAAGTGACCATGGGCCCCAAGAAAGCTTCAGTGCCAACCCTACAGCAATAAGGGTGAGAATTACTATAGAGATGAAGAAAAAGATCATTGATAAGTATGAAAGTGGAGTGCATGTCTCCGAGCTGGCCAGGTTGTATAATAAACCCCAATCAACCATCGCTACTATTGGTGGTACAGCTGCTGCTGCTGTTGTACCACCGTCAGCTGCTGCTGCTGCTGCTGCTGTAGTACCGTCTGCTGCTGCTGTAGTACCGTCTGCTGCTGCTGTAGCATTGTCTGCTGCTGCTGTAGCACTGTCAGCTGCTGCTGCTGCTGCTGTAGCACCGTTGTTGGTGTGGCTTATTGAGAATACCAAGAAACAATTAACCCCAGAGGATTTGCCACCCAGGATAACCCAAAAAAGTCAGTGTCATCGAAGACTGTCTAACTTATTTCCATTGGGGTCCTTAATCTTGTCTCCCAGGATGCAACCCACACCAGTCGACTAACACCCAGGTGAACAGGGAAAAATGCCTGGAACTAGTGCTCATATTGGTGAATTTAAAGCCAGCAAAGGTTGGTTTGAGAGATTTAAGAATCGTAGTGGCATACACAGTGTGATAAGGCCTGTTCTGGAAGAAAATGCCAAACAGGACCTACAGTACTCAGGAGGAAAAGGCACTCCCAGGACACAGTGTCTCATCAGTCATTGCTGCATCTTCAATAAAGGTAAGTGTCATTTATTCTTCATTTAGTAGAGTAGTACATGCACAATATATATTGTGCATGTACTACTCTACTATTGTGCATGTATCCTTCTCTTTGTGTGTAGGAAAATGTATATTTCATGTGGTAAAATTTTTTTTTTCATACTTTTGGGTGTCTTGCACGGATTAATTTGATTTCCATTATTTCTTATGGGGAAAATTCATTCGCATACCGATCATTTCACATAACAATGAGCCCTCTTGCACGGATTAAAGTCGCTATGCGGGGGTCCACTGTAGTGTACTAATCAGAGATTAGTAGCCCTCTCCCATTCACTCTCTCTCTGCTGACAGGTGGCCACCACCAGTAATTTCTGCTGGTACTTATTTTATTTTCCTCACAATTACTTATCAAAGACAGTTGCAAATACAATTCGTAATGCAGTAATAGCTGCAAATGAGGGCCGTGAGACAAAAAAATCAATGATTCATCAAGAAAAACACTGTACTATAGCATAAATGTGTTTGACCACTAGCTGTTGCTGACTTCAGCTCTCACATAAATGTGAAGCCTAGAAATTTTACTCTCCAAGACTAAGAGTTCAGCATTATTTTTGTGTGAATACAATAATAATACCAGACTCCACCATACATCTGACTTACCTATGAACCTTTAAATCATGATCAAGACCAATAAAAGCTTAGTCGATAAAAGAAGCATTGTCTATTCGCTAAATGGAAACTAATATCACAATTTGTTTAATTAAATTGGCAAAATAGAAATTATGTAGTCCATTAACAATGCAAACCCTTCCACTGAGAAAAATGCACCAAAGTTAAATGTTTGAAACTGATCAGAAGAGGCCTTCTCTAGTTATATATCACATTGAACGAAGTTGTTTCACTATGTATTATATATAACATTGAACAAAGTTTTTCACTATATTAGTTTACAGGCAAATTTATACCTACAGAGCCTTAAATTATAGGGTATCATCATTTTCATAAAATGCATCAGCCATTTAGATGAGGCATACGTCAAGATATTTTATGAAAAAATACCAGACATTTTAAAAATAAAAGTGGCACCTACACACTCTTATAACGCTTCCAACTTTCTTCTAAGAAGAATACATGTGTTGAAAATTTGAAGCTGATTAGAAGAGGCTTTCTTAAGTTATTTCATGAAAATCAAAACCAGAAATGGTACAGTATATATAAACTGACCTGCACATACCAACAGGTAAACTCCAGTGTCACGAACCTTTTCCTAGGTACAGGACACCAATGTTGAAATTGTGAAGATTGGACAAGGAGCTCTTCATGTTATAAATGAAAACATTGGAGAAAAAGAGGTATTCAAGCAACTACTTATAGCTACTCCATCAGGGATACCAAATTAAAAAATGTGAATACAGTGGAACCTCAAATTTTGAACATATCGCATATCGAACTCTTCAAAAATTGACTGCTTTTTCGAACCAGCTTTGTCCCTATTATCGAACTCGCCCCTAATTTCGAACCACTGGGTACCGGACCTGTCCGCCAGCCTGCTCTGTCTGCATCCCCACGCAGGCGCCTTGAGCCAGTCTGGCTTTGTTGATGCTCGAGTGAACAATAACCTGCACTCTCGTTCAAACATTTTACAATTAATTCTTTGTGTTTAGTGCTTGTGGGACTGTGAAATAAGCTACCATGGGCCCAAAGAAACTTGCTGGTGGTAACCCTGTGGTAAAGAAAGTGAGAAACACCATGGATGTGAAGGAAATAATACAGAAGTATGAGAGTGGTGTGAAACTTGTTGAGCTTGCCAGGATGTATGGGAAAAACAAGTTGACCATTGCTTCTATCCTGGCAAAGAAAGAACAAATCAAGGAAGCTGATTTCCCCCTTTTAGGGAAATCTTAGAGAGGCACCCTTAACAGAGAACTGTGGACAGTTATTTTGTGAGACAGGGATCCAGTGACTCTCAAGCTGGTCCTAGTGGCATTAAAAGACAGAGAAGGGAAGTAACCCCAGAGAGGGTTTTGATACCTAAAGACCTTACGGAGGGGGATTCCCCTTCCAAATACTAACCCCAACTCCCTCTCTCCTCCTCCCTATCTTCCAGATGCCATCACCAATCTTCAATAAAGGTATATAAAAATGTTATTTTATATGTTTATTTAAATTTATTAATACATAATTGTACACTATATTTGTTGTGTGTATGTAAAACTATAATTAATCTCTATAAAATGTATTTTTTGTGAATATTTTTGGGTTTCTGGAATGGATTAATTGTATTTCAATTATTAGTTATGGGAAATATTGCTTCGCTTTTCAGACTTTTCGAATTTAGAACTAGCTCCTGGAACGGATTAAGTTCGAGGTTCCACTGTATTATTATCCAAAGAGGTAACAGAAGTTGCAATACCTGTATACACTTCTCCAACAGGCTACATTCTTCGAACAGGCGTGCAAACTCATAAGCTCGGCAAACATTTCCTGGGTGTAGATCCTGCCATATAAATTGGGTACACTGCTCCACCAAGGACGGAATCATGTATTTCTTAGCAGCATAACAAATCTCACACACTTGATCAAATGATTTTAAACTGATTTCATCACTGTAGATATATCTGGAATGACAAACATAGGTTTAAGTATGTATGGTACATTCATCTAATGATGTGACAGGGTCAAATTTAAATTATTGTAGCTTAAACTCCATAGCCTGGAATTGTTAAGATGCTACATATACAATATATATAAATTATATAGAATAAGAATTGGGCTTAGAAATGAAAATAAAAGGGGAAAAAATTAGCCTTGTTCTTTCTGACAGTTATACAGTAATTTCTCGCTTAATCAAAATTTGCACAACCCAAAAAATAATTGAATTCAGATGTATCCACAAATTCAGAAAATAATATTTCAGTTTGGGAGTTTCTGAATTAGAAACAAAAAGATAGAAACACATGCACATACACAGTATAATTTTTTTTACCTCAACAGTAGTTCCATGCCAAGGCAGGATGACCCAAAGGAAGAACATTCACCCTAATTCATTCAACTGCCATTTTTCTAGAGGTGTGCTGACATTACAATTCAGATTACCTTCCAACTGCAACATCCTCACCCATCCTTCAGAATATAGACGTTGCACTTCCCACCTCAAGGACTCAAGACATAAAAACCACTCATCTCTTCTTCACCTGCTGATCACAAGCCTGTTGGATGGCAAAGCCCCTAGCACTCAAATCCTTCATTTTCCCCCCTCCCTCCAAGTCTTCCACCCCATCCCACCTTCCTTCCATCCCAGATTTGTATACCCACTTAGTTAAACTATTCTGCTCCATCAGAAATTTTGTTATGCTGTATTTAATTCCAAACTTCCATCATTCAGCTTTTGGCATCTATGCATGTTTTTATTTTCTTATTAGTTCATGATTTTGATAGGTCTTGCTTAATGCATGGTTTTGCAATACAGTATTAATTTTCCCTAATATCTCAACATTCCCTTTTTATTTGCTTGAATGTTACTTCTAGAGGTCCATTTTTAACAAGTACATAAATAAATACAGTAGGGCCCCACTTATACAGCAGGTTAGGTTCCAGGCTACTGCTGGAAAGCAGATATCGCCAGAAAGCAGAACGCCATTTTTTCCCCTTATAAATCCATAAAAATGCAAGATACCAAGTTTATTTTTTTTATTATTTTATTATCACACTGGCCTATTCCCACCAAGGCAGGGTGGCCCGAAAAAGAAAAACTTTCACCATCATTCACTCCATCACTGTCTTGCCAGAAGGGTGCTTTACATTACAGTTTTTAAACTGCAACATTAACACCCCTCCTTCAGAGTGCAGGCACTGTACTTCCCATCTCCAGGACTCAAGTCCGGCCTGTCGGTTTCCCTGAACCCCTTCATAAATGTTACTTTGCTCACACTCCAACAGCATGTCAAGTATTAAAAACCAAGTTTACACTAACATGTATTAAGTTAGCAATAGAATTAGGCATTAAAACAATAAAAAAGCAAAATACACACACAGTACACTCATTATTTACCTCAAAATATTCGTAGTCTTAATGTAGGGCAAAAGGTGAGTAGTATTTACTCTAAGATGGGAATTTCCCAAATTCCTTCTATCCTGTACCAACTGAGCCCACAGAAGTCACCGCGATCATAAAGTCACTTAAAAATAACTCGGGGAATCTGTCTCACGTCCCACCATTATTGTACAAGCGAGCGGCCCATGTCCTTTCGCATGCTATTACATCACTTTTTAACAAGTCACTAGAAACTAGCACTTTCCCGACACTACTCAAGACAGCAAGGGTTACACCAATACATAAAGGTGGTGACCCTACAGACGTAAACTATGGGCCAATATCAAACTTACCACTGCTATCCAAGATCTTCGAGAAACTCGTGCACAGGAGACTATATTCATTTATAACGTCACAAAACATACTCAACCTCTGCCAATTTGGATTCAGGAAAAATAAGAGCACTAATGATGCAATTTTAAAAATGCTAGACCTGCTTTACACAGCATTGGAAAATAAGGAATATCCGCTAGGATTTTTTATTGACCTAAGAAAAGCATTTGACACAGTAGACCACGGCATCCTACTCCACAAACTTGACCACTATGGTATAAGAGGCCATGTGCTTGCATATTTTAAATCCTACCTTTCTAATTGGTATCAGTATGTCACCATTAAAGACACAGCCTCATCAATACAGCCACTTGATACTGGAGTTCCGCAGGGAAGTGTCCTTGGACCCCTGCTCTTCCTCATTTACATCAATGATCTTCCAAACATATCCCAATACCTGAAACCCATTCTCTTTGCTGACGACACGACTTATATCATCTCCCACCCTAATCTTGCCACCCTCAACACCATTGTTAATGAGGAACTGCTCAAAATATCGACTTGGATGACAGCCAATAAACTTACACTTAACACTGGCAAAACCTACTATATTATGTTTGGTAGCAGAGCAGGTGCTGCGCAAATTAACATTAAGATCGACAACACACTAACTGCCAGACATAATGAGGGCAAATTCCTAGGCCTATACCTTGATAACAACCTGAATTTCAGCACCCATATCCAACACATAACCAAAAAAGTATCCAAAACGGTTGGGATCCTCTCCAAGATACGATACTACGTGCCGCAAAATGCCCTTCTCACACTGTACCACTCACTTATTTATCCATACCTCACCTATGCTATTTGTGCTTGGGGATCAACTGCAGCAACACACCTAAAGCCAATAATAACCCAACAAAAAGCCACAGTAAGAATAATCACTAAATCCCATCCCTGGCAACACCCCCCCCCCCACTCTTCATAGATCTAAACTTACTCCCTGTTCAGAACATCCACACTTACTACTGTGCAATCTACATCTACAGGACCTTAAATTCCAATATTAACCTTGACCTAAAATGCTTTCTTGATAGTTGTGACAGGATCCACAGGCATAACACCAGACACAAACATCTCTATGACATTCCCCGTGTTCGACTAAACCTTTACAAAAATTCAATGTATTTCAAAGGACCTAAAATCTGGAACACCCTACTTGAAAACTCTAGAACTGCAGACATATTCATCACTTTCAAAACTACAGTTAGAAAACATCTTATCTCCCTGATCCACCCCGACAACTAACTACATGGTAACCACCTGGTGGTTCACAATTACACTCACTCACCCACTGACTATAAACCCAGAAATACTAATCTTAATCTTAAAATAATAAATCCTAACTAGTCATAATTTTGCCTATGATACTCCAATATAGACACCTTGTATTGTGCCAAAACAAAAGCATTCACATTGCTAAACTCACAAATTATGATGTAGTCACTTAGCCTTAATACCATAATCTGTAAGGATTTAATGTTATTTATTTATTTATTTAATAATTTGAACATACACACAGAGGTACAAAAAAATACAGGTAAGAGCAGCATGCCAAAGCCACCTGTATGCATAGCATTATGGGCAGGCTTAAAATTAACTTAAGATTACCTAAGCAATGATGTAATCAGTGATAAAACATTATTGTAAACAGATAACAATAAAGCACAAATGAGTATTACAAAGACAGGTCATATGGTTGCATGCATTGCTGTACATTCAGTAGAATGAAGTATTCTGTTTGGTAGTGTATTTAAAAAATAACAAAGTTAGATTGGGTCTTAGGTTTAACATTTATGTGATATAATTGTGAGAAACATTTAAGATATACAATATATAAGGTTCAGTTATTCAGTATTTATTTGGTTTTGGGTGAGTAAGTGATCTTTGAGAAGAGACTTGAATTTATAAACAGGTAGTGTTTCTTTCATATATACAGGTAATGAATTCCAGATTTTAGGGCCTTTTATGTGCATTGAGTTTTTGCATAGCGTGAGATGGACACGAGGAACATCAAAGAGTGATCTGTGCCTTGTGTTATGGTCATGTGTTCTGTTGAGGTTGGCAAGATGTTTGAGGGGAGGGTTAATATCAGAGTTAAGTGTTCTATGTATGTAATAGGTGCAGTAATAAGTATGGATGTTGTGTATGGTGAGTAGGTTTAGTGTTTTGAATATTGGTGGAGTGTGCTGCCTGAAGTGGGAATTTGTTAAGAATTAATCTAAGTCTGCTCGAAATGCCTAGCCATGCTAGATGTCCTAGTGGCCCCCTCTGTAATTAGTATTTTATAACATGTAAACCACACAATACCCAAAACCTGTAAACCCCACACTGTAACCCTTATAGAGAATAAACTTGAATTGAATTGAATAAGAAGTTAGGTGTGGTAGCCCTCCTGGCCACCCCACCCATATATAATATACTACAATGATGCTTAAAGCTCCATAGAGTGATAAAATACATATGCAGTACACTCATTACTTATCTTAAAATATTTGTAGTCTTAATGCAGGGTGAAAGGTAAAAAGTATTTACAGTATTTGTAGAAAGTAGTGTGGTAGATAGGGTAGTGTAGGTAAGCCAGACTGGCCACCCCACCCACTATGTAAACAAACAGACAATGCATCTGGTTATGGTTCATAAACATTCACACAAACACCTTACATTGTGTACAACTTGTCTCCACAGTGGTACAGTAGAATAAATAAAGACCAACACTTCCAGTCTCATGTAATTTTTAGAAGGAATGATGCTCTGACATTATTATTATTATTATTACAAATTATTATGTTATTATTATTACGAGTTATTATTATTGTAATCATAAAAAAGAAGCACTAAACCCACAAGGGTATTGAATTGCTATATACAGAGTGATGGCATATGAAAGGAATATTTATCTACAGTTATCTCCCAGTGTTTAACTAGAGAAAACATAATTCTTCCAACACTCCTACAAAGCCTCTCTGTAAATAAATCTCCTATTTATGTCAATTTTTATTCTCTGGGTGTATGTATAATGTTTACATGCTATGTAACATGTTTCTTATATAATTTTGAAGAAAATGTCGTAGATGGATTAATGAAAATGTCTATATTAACGTAAAATAAGACATTTAATTTACCCAAGAGAGATTATTATTATATACGTAGTACATAGTAGTAGTAGGTTGGTAGACAGCAACCGCCCAGGGAGGTACTACCGTCCTGCCAAGTGAGTGTTAAACGGAAGCTTGTAATTGTTTTACTTGATGGTAGGATTGCTGGTGTCCATTTTTCTGTCTCATAAACATGCAAGGTTTCAGGTACATCTTGCTACTTCTACTTACACTTAGGTCACACTACATATACATGTACAAGCATATATATACACACCCCTCTGGGTTTTCTTCTATTTCCTTTCTAGTTCTTGTTCTTGTTCATTTCCTCTTACCTCCATGGGGATGTGGAACAGAATTCTTCCTCCGTAAGCTATGCGTGTTGTAAGAGGCGACTAAAATGCCAGGAGCAAGGGGCTAGTAACCCCTTCTCCTGTATAAATTAGTAAATTTAAAGAGAAACTTTTGTTTTTCTTTTTGGGCCACCCCACCTCAGTGGGATACAGCTGGTATGTTGAAAGAAAGAACATAGTAGTGGTAGGTTGGTAGACAGCAACCACCCAGGGAGGTACTACCGTCCTGCCAAGTGAGTGTAAAACGAAAGCCTGTAATTGTTTTACATGATGGTAGGATTGCTGGTGTCTTTTGTCTGTCTCATAAATATGCAAGATTACAGGTACATGTTACTACTTCTACTTACACTTAGGTCACACTACACATACATGTACACGTTTATTTAGACACACTCATCTGAGTTTTCTTTGATTTTATCTTAATAGTTCTTGTTCTTATTACTTTTCCTTTTATATCCATGGGGAAGTGGAATAAGAATCTTTCCTCCGTAAGCCATGTGTGTTGTAAAAGTCAATTAAATGCCAGGAACAATGGGCTAGTAACCCCTTTTCCTGTAATGATTACTAAAAAGAATAAAAGAAAACTGTCAAAGTGGGATGTCTGAATATGTGTGGATGTTGTGCAAATGGTAAGAAAGAGATGATTGTGGATGTTATGAATGAGAAGAAGCTGGATGTCCTGGCTTTAAGTGAAACAAAGTTGAAGGGGGTGCGAGAGTTTCAGTGGAGAGAAATAAATGGGATTAGGTCAGGGGTTTCAAATAGAGTTAAGAGCTAAAGAAGGAGTAGCAATAATGTTGAAGGATAAGCTATGGCAGGAAAAGAGGGACTATAAATGTATTAATTCAAGGATTACTGGAGTAAAATAAAGGTTGGATGTGAAAAGTGGGTTACAGTAAGCGTATATGCACCTGGAGAAGAGAGAAGTGTAGAGGAGAGAGAGAGATCTTGGTAAATGTTGAGTGAATGCATGGGGAGTTTTGAACCAAGTGTGAGAGTACTTATGGTTGGGGATGTCAATGCTAAAGTGGGTAAAAATGTTGTGGAGGGAGTAGTAGGTAAATTTGGGGTGCCAGGGGTAAATGAAAATGGGGAGCCTTTAATTGAGCTATGTGCAGAAAGAGGTTTGGTAATAAGTAATACATATTTCATGAAAAAGATTATAAATAAATATACAAGGTATGATATAGCACGTAATGAAAGTAGTTTGTTAGATTATGTATTGGTGGATAAAAGGTTGATGTTTATAGAGGAGCAACTGATATATCGGATCATCATTTAGTTGTAGCTACAGTTAGAGTAAGAGGTAGATGGGACAAGAGGAAAATGGCAACAACAAATAAGAGAGAGGTGAAGGTGTATAAACTAAGGGAGGAGGAAGTTCGGGTGAGATATAAGCAACTATTGGCAGAAAGGTGGGCTAGTGCAAGTATGAGTAGTGGGGGGGGGGAGACAAAGAGGGTTGGAATAGTTTTAAAAATGCAGTATTAGAATGTGGGGCAGAAGTTTGTGGTTATAGGAGGGTGGGTGCAGGAGGAAATAGGAGTGAGTAGTGGAATGATGAAGTAAAGGATGTGATAAAAGAGAAAAAGGTAGCTTATGAGAGGTTTTTACAAAGCAGAAGTATTATGAGAAGAGCAGAGTATATGGAGAGTAAAAGAAAGGTGAAGAGAGTGGTGAGAGAGTGCAAAACAAGAGCAGATGATAGAGTGGGAGAGGCACTGTCAAGAAATTTTAATGAAAATAAGAAAAAAATTTGGAGTGAATTAAACAAGTTAAGAAAGCCTAGAGAACAAATGGATTTGTCAGTTAAAAACAGAGTAGGGGAGTTAGTAGATGGGGAGATGGAGGTTTTGGGTAGATGGTGAGAATATTTTGAGGAACTTTTAAATGTCGACGAAGAAAGGGAAGCGGAAATTTCATACATTGGCCAGGGAGGTATACCATCTTTTAGGAGTGAAGAAGAACAGGATGTGAGTGTGGGGGAGGTGCGCGAGGTATTACGCAGAATGAAAGGAGGTAAAGCAGCTGGAACTGACGGGATCATGACAGAAATGTTAAAAGCAGGGGGGGATATAGTGTTGGAGTGGTTGGTATTTTTGTTTAATAAATGTATGAAAGAGGGGAAGGTACCTAGGGATTGGCAGAGAGCATGTATAGTCCCTTTATATAAAGGGAAGGGTACAATAGAGATTGTAAAAATTATAGAGGAATAAGTTTGATAAGTTTACTGAGTATACCAGGAAAAGTGTATGGTAGGGTTATAATTGAAAGAATTAGTGGTAAGACAGAATGCAGGATTGCAGATGAGCAAGGAGGTTTCAGAGTGGGTAGGGGATGTGTAGATCAAGTGTTTACATTGAAGCATAGATGTGAACAGTATTTAGATAAAGGTAGGGAAGTTTTTATTGCATTTATGGATTTAGAAAAGGCATATGATAGAGTGGATAGGGGAGCAATGTGGCAGATGTTGCAAGTACTATATGGAATAGGTGGTAAGTTACTAAATGCTGTAAAGAGTTTTTATGAGGATAGTGAGGCTCAGGTTAGGGTGTGTAGAAGAGAGAGAGAATACTTCCCGGTAAAAGTAGGTCTTAGACAGGGATGTGTAATGTCACCATGGTTGTTTAATATATTTACAGATGGGGTTGTAAAAGAAGTAAATGCTAGGGTGTTCGGGAGAGGGGTGGGATTAACCCTTAAACGGTCCAAATGTATATATACGTTCACTCGCGTAGCGCCCCAAATTTTTTGAGGAAAAAAGAAATCTTTTCTTTTAAAAGGAAAAAAGAGCATATGGTACCCAGGCATACCCAATTATTTTAATATGGAACACAGTGAGTGCACACACCTATTGTCTCATGTCTAGGTGACTCAGGCTTATTGTGGCAATGTTGAATGAATGACAAAGAAAACATAAAAATATGTTTGGGGCGCTACGCGCGTGAACGTATATACATGTATACGTTTGGACCGTTTAAGGGTTAAATTATGGGGAATCAAATTCAAAATGGGAATTGACACAGTTACTTTTTGCTGATGATACTGTGCTTATGGGAGATTCTAAAGAAAAATTGCAAAGGTTAGTGGATGAGTTTGGGAATGTGTGTAAAGGTAGAAAGTTGAAAGTGAACATAGAAAAGAGTAAGGTGATGAGGGTATCAAATGATTTAGATAAAGAAAAATTGGATATCAAATTGGGGAGGAGGAGTATGGAAGAAGTGAATGTTTTCAGATAATTGGGAGTTGACGTGTCGGCGGATGGATTTATGAAGGATGAGGTTAATCATAGAATTGATGAGGGAAAAAAGGTTAGTGGTGCGTAAAGGTATATGTGGAGTCAAAAAACGTTATCTATGGAGGCAAAGAAGAGAATGTATGAAAGTATAGTAGTACCAACACTCTTATATGGATGTTAAGCTTGGGTGGTAAATGCAGCAGCGAGGAGATGGTTGGAGGCAGTGGAGATGTCCTGTCTAAGGGCAATGTGTGGTGTAAATATTATGCAGAAAATTTGGAGTGTGGAAATTAGGAGAAGGTGTGGAGTTAATAAAAGCATTAGTCAGAGGGCAGAAGAGGGGTTGTTGAGGTGGTTTGGTCATTTTGAGAGAATGGATCAAAGTAGAATGACATGGAAAGCATATAAATCTATAGGGGAGGGAAGGAGGGGTAGGGGTCGTCCTCGAAAGGGTTGGAGAGAGGGGGTAAAGGAGGTTTTGTGGGCGAGGGGCTTGGACTTCCAGCAAGCGTGCGTGAGCGTGTTAGATAGGAGTGAATGGAGACGAATGATACTTGGGACCTGACGATCTGTTGGAGTGTGAGCAGGGTAATATTTAGTGAAGGGATTCAGGGAAACCGGTTATTTTCATATAGTCGGACTTGAGTCCTGGAAATGGGAAGTACAATGCCTGCACTTTAAAGGAGGGGTTTGGGATATTGGCAGTTTGGAGGGATATGTTGTGTATCTTTATACGTATATGCTTCTAAACTGTTGTATTCTGAGCACCTCTGCAAAAACAGTGATAATGTGTGAGTGTGGTGAAAGTGTTGAATGATGAAAGTATTTTCTTTTTGGGGATTTTCTTTCTTTTTTGGGTCACCCTGCCTTGGTGGGAGACGGCCGACTTGTTGAAAAAAAAAAAATATTTATTTATTTATTCTAAACTTAACAATAATGAATCCATTCATCAAATACAATACAGTACCTTATTCACAAAGAAATATTTCCAGCATTCTTTCACACAGATACTTCTACAGTTTATTAGTGTTTCCTCTTGTCATCTTCACTGCTAATTTCAAAATATTTTCTTTTTTTACACCCCCTCTAATTTGTATATATCATACCATTACTATTTTTTATAACGGTATAGCATATACTGTATTTCTTAATTTTGTCGAGTACCAATTTTGTTCACTTCCTTTAAACTTTTTTTTAATGTTTCTTTAAGTGTGGGCTAGGAGTCAATAAACAGAAAAAAAATTATGAAATATATCACAATCAGTTAAATGGTGGAAAATGGCAATGGGGTAAAAAAAAAAAATAACAGGGCAGATTTGTTATTTTTCAGTAGTGTTTAAACTGGTGGATAAGACCAATCACTCAACTACCATCAACTAATAAAAATTACAGAACTCACTGTAATAAAGCTTTAAATGCTTCTGGTTGAACATCTAAAATTTCAACAGGTTTATCAATCTCTGCCATACCACCATAGAACATAGCTTCAAACACCGGTGATGACATTGCCAAGAGGAGGCGGTGTCCTCGAAGAATCTGTAAAATATCAAACTTTATAGTTCCAAAACATTTATAAATTACAGAATACAATGAGGAATACTGTAATTTATAACAGCTCATTTTACACAGGGAAGAAAGTGCAGTAAAAATAAGAGATAAATGGTCATAAATTTTCACATCTCATTAGTGTATTTCAACAACCAAATACAGTGGAACCTTGGCTTACAAATTTAATCCATTCTGTGACCTTGTGAGCATCCCGATTTGCTCATATGCTGAGTCAATTTTCCTCATTTAAATTAACTGACGTGGCATTAATCCGTTCCACCGGAATTCCTGCTCTCAGGAGGCACGACAAAATATTTTAATATGATGCTAATATCAACTCTACAGCTTATTTATCTATCACAAGTCATCTAATTTCACCATCACTCAAGGAATGCACAACAGGTGCATCATTGTCAATGTTCAGCATTTCTTTGATGTCGGCTTCCTGTAACTCCATTAGCACATAGGCAAGGTGCATAAATAGAATTGTCAATGCTTATTGCTTGGGTATGTTTATTCTGTTAGTGGGTTGGATCTGTGAAGGACCTACCTAGTATGGGCCAACAGGCCTACTGCAGTGTTCCTCTTTTCTTATGTTATTACATGTATGTACCCATGACACTAATCAGACCCAGCCCTTCCCATTCATATATTTGTCCAATCTCTTTTCAAAGCTACCCAAGGTTCTATCGAAGCTAAAACCTTGGGTAGTTTCAAATTTAGGGTGGATAAATACATGTAGGTAGTAGGTTGGTAGACAGCAACCACCCAGGGAGGTACTACCGTCCTGCCAAGTGAGTGTAAAACGAAGCCTGTGATTGTTTTACATGATGGTAGGATTGCTGATGTCTTTTGTCTGTCTCATAAATATGCAAGATTACAGGCATGTCTTGCTACTTCTACTTACACTTAGGTCACACTACACATACATGTACACATTTATTTATACACACTCATCTGAGTTTTCTTTGATTTTATCTTAATAGTTCTTGGTCTTATTAATTTTCCTTTTATATCCATGGGGAAGTGGAATAAGAATCTTTCCTCCGTAAGCCATGCGTGTTGTAAAAGTCAACTAAAATGCCGGGAACAATGGGCTAGTAACCCCTTTTCCTGTAAAGATTACTAAAAAGAATAAGAAGAAGAAAATTGTCAAAGTGGGAAGTCTGAATGTGCGTGGATGTTGTGCAGATGATAAGAAAGAGATGATTGTGGATGTTATGAATGAGAAGAAGCTGGATGTCCTGGCTTTAAGTGAAACAAAGCTGAAGGGGGTGGGAGAGTTTCAGTGGAGAGGAATAAATGGGATTAGGTCAGGGGTTTCAAATAGAGTTAGAGCTAAAGAAGGAGTAGCAATAATGTTGAAGGATAAGCTATGGCAGGAAAAGAGGGACTATAAATGTATTAATTCAAGGATTATGTGGAGTAAAATAAAGATTGGATGTGAAAAGTGGGTTATAATAAGCGTGTATGCACCTGGAGAAGAGAGAAGTGTAGAGGAGAGAGAGAGATTTTGGGAAATGTTGAGTGAATGCGTGGGGAGTTTTGAATCAAGTGTGAGAGTAATGGTGGTTGGGGATTTTAATGCTAAAGTGGGTAAAAATGTTATGGAGGGAGTAGTAGGTAAATTTGGGGTGCCAGGGGTAAATGTAAATGGGGAGCCTTTAATTGAGCTATGTGTAGAAAGAAATTTGGTAATAAGTAATACATATTTTATGAAAAAGAGGATAAATAAATATACAAGGTATGATGTAGCACGTAATGAAAGTAGTTTATTAGATTATGTATTGGTGGATAAAAGGTTGATGGGTAGGCTCCAGGATGTACATGTTTATAGAGGGGCAACTGATATATCGGATCATTATTTAGTTGTAGCTACAGTTAGAGTAAGAGGTAGATGGGAAAAGAGGAAGGTGGCAACAACAAGTAAGAGGGAAGTGAAAGTGTATAAACTAAGGGAGGAGGAAGTTCGGGTGAGATATAAGCGACTATTGGCAGAAAGGTGGGCTAGTGCAAAGATGAGTAGTGGGGGGGTTGAAGAGGGTTGGAATAGTTTTAAAAATGCAGTATTAGAATGTGGGGCAGAAGTTTGTGGTTATAGGAGGGTGGGGGCAGGAGGAAAGAGGAGTGATTGGTGGAATGATGAAGTAAAGGGTGTGATAAAAGAGAAAAAGGTAGCTTATGAGAGGTTTTTACAAAGCAGAAGTGTTATAAGAAGAGCAGAGTATATGGAGAGTAAAAGAAAGGTAAAGAGAGTGGTGAGAGAGTGCAAAAGGAGAGCAGATGATAGAGTGGGAGAGGCACTGTCAAGAAATTTTAATGAAAATAAGAAAAAATTTTGGAGTGAGTTAAACAAGTTAAGAAAGCCTAGGGAAAATATGGATTTGTCAGTTAAAAACAGAGTAGGGGAGTTAGTAGATGGGGAGATGGAGGTATTGGGTAGATGGCGAGAATATTTTGAGGAACTTTTAAATGTTAAGGAAGAAACAGAGGCAGTAATTTCATGCACTGGTCAGGGAGGTATACCATCTTTTAGGAGTGAAGAAGAGCAGAATGTAAGTGTGGGGGAGGTACGTGAGGCATTACGTAAAATGAAAGGGGGTAAAGCAGCTGGAACTGATGGGATCATGACAGAAATGTTAAAAGCAGGGGGGGATATAGTGTTGGAGTGGTTGGTACTTTTGTTTAATAAATGTATGAAAGAGGGGAAGGTACCTAGGGATTGGCAGAGAGCATGTATAGTCCCTTTATATAAAGGGAAAGGGGACAAAAGAGACTGTAAAAATTATAGAGGAATAAGCTTACTGAGTATACCAGGAAAAGTGTACGGTAGGGTTATAATTGAAAGAATTAGAGGTAAGACAGAATGTAGGATTGCGGATGAGCAAGGAGGTTTTAGAGTGGGTAGGGGATGTGTAGATCAGGTGTTTACATTGAAGCATATATGTGAACAGTATTTAGATAAAGATAGGGAAGTTTTTATTGCATTTATGGATTTAGAAAAGGCATATGATAGAGTGGATAGAGGAGCAATGTGGCAGATGTTGCAAGTATATGGAATAGGTGGTAAGTTATTAAATGCTGTAAAGAGTTTTTATGAGGATAGTGAGGCTCAGGTTAGGGTGTGTAGAAGAGAGGGAGACTACTTCCCGGTAAAAGTAGGTCTTAGACAGGGATGTGTAATGTCACCATGGTTGTTTAATATATTTATAGATGGGGTTGTAAAGGAAGTAAATGCTAGGGTGTTTGGGAGAGGGGTGGGATTAAATTATGGGGAATCAAATTCAAAATGGGAATTGACACAGTTACTTTTTGCTGATGATACTGTGCTTATGGGAGATTCTAAAGAAAAATTGCAAAGGTTAGTGGATGAGTTTGGGAATGTGTGTAAAGGTAGAAAGTTGAAAGTGAACATAGAAAAGAGTAAGGTGATGAGGGTGTCAAATGATTTAGATAAAGAAAAATTGGATATCAAATTGGGGAGGAGGAGTATGGAAGAAGTGAA
>NC_091324.1:11427672-11600172 GCF_038502225.1 Cherax quadricarinatus
GTAGCCCTCCATTTGCCTTTTCTCAGTGAGAACCTCATCAAGATGAACATTAGTAAAGAGAGAGACTCATCATCAAGACTTACATCTTACAGGTAGTATGTGGTCACACATGTTCAATAAAATTTTGAGTGACAGAGATGAGCAGGAGAAAAAGAGCCAAGAAATGAAATGAGATGTTTGAGCAGCCAGGAGGGAAGATGAGAGACATTCTTTTGAGGAAATGTTAGGGCATAGAGGAATATAAATTAGGCTTGTGAGATTAAGGAGTCCCATAGAAATAAGGTAGAGAGGGACAGTTATCACAAAAACATTTGACAAGATCAAGGTCATGTGGACAGGGATTGCAAAGCACAAAGTTTAATACTGAAAGTTCTCTTGTTGTGATCAAGAGGGTTGTTAACAAGATTTTGTTCGCAAGTCAGAGAGGAAGGACGCTACTTTTCAGAGGTAATACACCTACCATCCGACTTACGACCGAGTTCGGTTCTGAGAAACCGGTCATAAGTCGAAATGGACGTAAGTCGAACTTTACTACTGAATATCAACATAACATTTTTGTAATGACTTTATTTTATTGTTTTATTTTGGTATTTCATGTTTTACTTTACTTTTTATGCTGTTAGTACTGTATTTTATACTGTAAGGTTTAGGATAAACACTGTGTACAACACAAACACTTGTTTATTTCCCAGAAATTTGGCATAAAAAACACGGTCATAAGTCGAGTCGTTGTATGTCGAGCAGGTCGTAAGTTGGATGGTAGGTGTACTTGTGATCACCTTTGTAAGTGAGCATCTTGGAGACATGTATTTGTGAGTGAAGTCACCTGCTTCTCCACCACCCTGAGATGTAATATACATATACTGCTACTATTTCTACAACTAATTCTAGTATTCTTTCTACTATTTCTACTTCAACTAATTCTATTATAACTACAGCACTGCTACTCCTTTTCCTACTATACTACTACTACTGTAGTACCTCTATTACATCTATTACTACAAGTACTTTACTACTAGTATTAAAACTAATAATATTACTGCTACTAATATTACTGCTACTAATATTACTACTACTAATACTACTACTACTATGACTACTCACTCCTCTTTCCTCCCTCCCTCCCTCTTCCTGACCTGATTTTTGGTCCTTTCTACTTTTTACTGCTAGGTGTGACTCAACAACAGTCCAGGATGGACTGAAATATCATCACAAGTTTCCTTTCATGTGTGGATGGTTCATATACAATATGTTAATGTTAAGGAGCTGAAAGGAGGCATAAGTACAAAGTGTTATGTAAGAAAAATACTGTTTATAAGATAGGATAATCAATAAATATTTAAGAGAACAAAAGATAAATTCTAATAAGAGAAAGTTTTAAGATTAATTCATATCCATTTTAACATTACTTATGGTCAAAAATATCTGAAATTTATCTTGAGACACATTATCTATACACTGTATCTTACCTGATCTAGGCATATGTATTGTTGTGATTACTAACAATGATGGATGACATTTCTGGCCTTGGCGATGGTAAGTACATTTTAATTGTGGGTCTGAAAAACACACAAATAGGATATTTTTTAAACATGAGAAGCATGTGAAATTACTGCATATATGTAGATGTATATAAATATACAACTACGTATATTGTATCAAGATACGGTATGTAATTCCTGATCAGCAACTTAGTTTAGTTTTGCTTACTAGATAGGGGCATATATGAGAACAGTTTTGCTTTATGAGAACCTGTCCCCAATATAATGGCTTAATGTTGTAGTGCCACATTATAAATAAAGAAAATCAAAAAGAAAAATAACAATTTCCTGATCAATTTTTACCAAAAACAAGTATGGGACCACCAAATATGCACCAAATGACCAAATACAAAAAAAAAAATGCATTTGCTGACGACAAGACTTATGTCATCTCTCGTCCTAATCTTGCCACCCTCAACACCATTGTTAACGAGGAGCTGATCAAAATATCGACTTGGATGACAGCCAATAAACTTACGCTTAACACTGACAAAACCTACTATATTATGTTTGGTAGCAGAGCAGGAGTTGCGCATATTAACATTAAGATCGACAACACTCCAATTACCAGACATAACGAGGGCAAATTCCTAGGCCTATACCTTGACAACAACCTGAATTTCAGCACCCATATCCAACACATAACCAAAAAAGTATCCAAAACAGTTGGGATCCTCTCCAAGATACCATAGTATGTGCCGCAAAATGCCCTTCTCACACTATACCACTCACTTATTTATCCATACCTCACCTATGCTATTTGTGCTTGGGGATCAACTGCAGCAACACACCTAAAGCCAATAATAACCCAACAAAAAGCCACAGTAAGAATAATCATTAAATCCCATCCCTGGCAACACACACCCCCACTCTTCATAGATCTAAACTTACTCCCTGTTCAGTACATCCACACTTACTATTGTGCAATCTACATCTACAGGACCTTAAATTCCAATATTAACCTTGACCTAAAACGCTTTCTTGATAGTTGTGACAGAACCCACAGGCATAACACCAGACACAAACATCTCTATGACATTCCCCGTGTCCGACTAAACCTTTACAAAAATTCAATGTATGTCAAAGGCCCTAAAATCTGGAATACCCTACCTGAAAACCCTAGAACTGCAGACACATTCATCACCTTCAAAACTACCATTAGAAAACATCTTATCTCCCTGATACACCCCGTCAACTAACAACATGAATACCACCTGGTGGTTCACACTTACACTCACTCACCCATTTGTCCATAAACAGAAATATTAATCTCAATCTTAACCCTTTGACTGTTTCAGGCCCCTCTCTGAAACTGTCATTCTATGTCGCTCAATTTTTGAAAAAAAAAAAAAATTATTTTTTCTTATGAAATGATAGAGAATCTTTTCCCGATGGTAATGACACCAAAAGTTTGAAATTTGGTCGAAAACTCGTGGAATTATGCTCCCGCGAAGTTAGCGGTCTCGGCGACATATGCGTATCGGCGATTTCGCCGACTTTGAGCCCAATTTTCAGCCAATTCCATTGTTCCAGTTGACCAAACTCATAGCTATTTCTTTAGAACTCCATTTTATCTATCAGCTGAGCACAAGAAACCTCCCATTTACTAATTTGGACTACCCAATATGGTGGTCAGAAATTGGCAATTTGGCCAATTTCACGCAAAATAAAAAAGATGCCAATTTCAAAATAGGGTCCAGAATAAACAAGGTAGACATTCGTGGCACTAAAATAACATATGCTCTGTTCATTAGTCACATCTCTAGGCCCCTCTTATATTATTATTGCTTTCTATTTTGATTTTTTATTCATACAAAAAAATACAAAATTTACTGTTATGCAGACGACTGCATTATTGTAAAAATGGTATAAATAATATCAGTGCACTAGTGAAAGAATATTAGACTCCCCAGTTGACGTGTATTGGACGTGTGGTGTGATTTATTTACTCTTGAACATTGGTAAAAATCGAACATTTCCGCTACTTTGAGCTCAGTTTCAAGGTCGTTTTCATCGTAAAAGTAATGAAAATCATCTCTATTTCTGTAATATGTTTTCCATTTTATCAACTAAGACCATGAAAACGCGAATACAACGATAAATACTATACGAAAATACACCTCAAAGTCGGCGTTTTATTCCAAAAAAACGATCAGAGTTTTTTTTTTCTCATTACGCAATGTGTGCTGCAGGATTTTTTTTATGTGGTGCACACTGACCACACAGACCCATTCTCTCACATGTGGGCCTACCAGCTTTCTCCCACTTGATTTGAAGCCGCTAGAATTATTGAGTATATAGACGTCAGAAACATTGGCTCGTAAGACGTATTTATACGTCGAAAACAGTCAAAGGGTTAAAATAATGAATCCAAACTAGTCATAAGTTGGCCTGTGATACTCCAATACTGAAACTATGTACTATGCCAAAACAAAAGCATTCACATTGCTAAACTCACAAACTAGTATTTAGTCACTTAGCCATAATACCAGCTTACCTCATAATTTGTAATACTTTAAAATTAGGAATTAAACTAAGTCTGCTCGAAATGCCTAGCCATGCTAGGTGTTCTAGTGGTACACTCTGTAATTATTATTTTACTACATGTAAACCACACAATAACCAAATTCTGTATACTCAGCATTGTAATCCTTATAGAGAATAAACTTTGAATTGAATTGAATTGAAAAACTAAAATGCACTGTCATGAATACACACTCTCATATGCACATACTCCTACATGCACTCTCTCCTACATGTACATGCTCCTACATGTACATGCTCCTACATGCACATTCCCACATGCACACACTCTCATACACACATGCTCACAGGCACACACATGCTAATACATGCGTGCGCATACACACACACATATGCATGCTCACTGGAGCTGTGACTCGACCCCTGCAACTACAAACAGGCGAGTACACTCGCATGCATATATACTCACAAGAATTAAGGGATAAGAGCTATGAGAAGAGGTTAACTGGCTTGAACCTAATGACTTTGGAGGACAGAAGAACCAGGGAAGACATGATAACAATATACAAAATACCTAAAAGGAACTGATAGGGTAGACTGGGATAAGCTGTTCGAGAGGCAGGAAGAGAAGAGTGACAAAATTTTGTTCAGATTTTTAACCAGGAGGGTTAGCCACCCAAGATAACCCAATAAAGTCAGTGTAACATCTGGGACTGCCTGTCTTATTTTCAATGAGGTCTTTAATCTTGTCCCCTCAGGATGTGACCCACAACAGTCGGTTAACACCCAGGTACCTACTTAATGCTAGATGAACAGGGGACAGCAGGTGTAAGGAAATATGCCCATTTCCACTCATGCTGGGGACTGAACCATGGACACTTAGTATGAGGGAAGTGCACGATCAACTGAGCTTCAGGCATGGTTGATAGCATACCTGGGGACAAAGCTAAAATTTAAAGACATTTGAGCCATAGGGATATCAGGAAGTATTTCTTCAGCCTCAGGGTTGTTGGGAAATGGAATGGCCTTGATGAAGTGGTGGTGGTGGAGCCTAGCTCCATTCACAATTTTAAGAACAGGTATGATACGGCCCATGATGATAGACTGGAGCAATTCTGATAAGAGGCAGGGTTATGAACTTGGACATGACCCCTGTAACCCCATGCACAATTGAGTACATATGGGTGAATACAGTTTCACATGTACATACTCTTTGAGCATGATGAATAAGGCACATCTGCAACACTTTGGTATCATTATTACAAAAACATTTTGTCCACACAACAGGCTTGTTCGGTCACATACAGGTGAATACAGTACAGAATACAATACTGTATTCATTTGTTTCCAACTGAAGAATCCTGTTATGCAAGCAAAATAGTTCTGCAATAAAGATACCCAAGTGTTGCAAATGTGCCTTATTCATCAACTTGTTGGTTTTGTATACCAACAATAATTTTATACTCTCCCACATGTACAGACCAAGCTTATACCCATTTTACTTTAGGAAAGTAAGTTCATTCAGGTACAGGTACACACAGTTACATAAATTATCATACATATCAGCATATATGTAGATTACCTATGATAACCCAAAAAAAAGTCAGTGATTTATTCCCATTGGGGTCCTTTCACTGCAAGGTCACCACAATGATACTGTACCCTCAGTCTTGATGGTAAGTGTCCTGCCTACACAGTATGTCTTTATTAAATAAGGACTGTCCCAAGACCAAAGACATCCCACAGGCAATGGCACCCATTGCTTTGATTCCTGTTGTTTTTAATGCATTTCCCTATGGAAATATGGCAAGAAGCTGTTTGATAATCAAGTTACTTTGATAAACCATTATGGACAAAAAAGAAGTACCAATTAAGGCTACTTACTTTATTAAGTCACATATTTATTTATATAGCAACTGGCTGTTTATATTAAACTCATATTAACTCTGAAGACATAATATAAAACGACTAATGTAACACTAAACTGTAATATTACATAGAATACCAGCTAGATAAGATACACAATATGGATTCTTTACATATCAATCTTCCTGCAAAGCAATGTAACTAAATCTAATTTCGGTCAGTGGAGGTAAATAATCGATTAAAAATAATAATAACTTATGGTTTACCGGGGCAGCTGGCCGGTATATACAGCAATATTAATTCCTCACATGCTAAAAAGCCGCCATAATAACTAATTATATCCTTAACGCCTTATTCCATAGAGAAACGCCCCTCCATTTGCAAGTCTACTGGACTTATCTAATGAAACACAGCCACGAGAAAAAAAACAACTGAGCTAAATTAAGTGGAAAAACAGTGTGCTGTTGCTCACCTGTTTCTCGAGGGCAAGGACAAGACAAATACAGTCTACAGTCTTCTGCTACACTGCTGCCAAGAAGTATCTCTCTCACCTGTTTGTTTACAAGATTTATTTACACGTTCAAGAACAGAAAAATACATATGTTACTTTCGGGGATTATTCTAACGAAGAATAGGATATAATTAAGGGCTATCTCGAAGGTGGAAGTATTATTTATATTTATATTTAAATAATATAGTGAGAGAGGGGTTACTTGTGTTGAGTGTTTGTGAACGCTACCACTCTCATTCCTGGCTGATTCATCATCACCTTTCTTACTCCGTTTTATTTATAACAACGAAACTGCGCCGCTAAGCTTGGGTTGGGGCAATAATGGCGTGTGTACATGGGATACAATTTGTTAGCAAAATAACTGGGCTGGTTTCCTCTCTTCCCACAGGTTTAAAAAGACGCACTGATCAAGACATTTACTCAGGAAACGTTTCTCCATGAGTGGCTTCCTCAGTCCTAATACAGAGTAGCTAGAATATATATAGAAGAGGTCAGATGAACATAAGTTGAAAGGGACGGGCCAATAGGACTACTCAGTGCTCTCTGGTGTAAGTTGATATCAATTGATGGCAGTCATTGTTCGGTAGCAATCATTGCCCGATGACAGTGGCACACCGCCATTATATAATACCAAATTACCAAGTTACACTAAGAAGTACACCAAGGAATCTTCTGGCTAACCTCCGGGCCAGTAGACCTCCCCGGGCAGCCGGGCAGTTATGTTTAATATCTTTATTACGCACCCCATACCCATCCTGTGGGCGGTAGTCAAAAGATTAGAGGTACATAATGGGTCCAGGGACTGGGCCCCAAAGTTCTGATAGCTGAACAAATTACAAAGGTAATAAACTAGATCTGGTCACAATCATGATCAAGTTACACACTAAAGAACAAGGCAGGAGATTTAAATAACTTACCACCCTTTATGTACAAAAAAAAGCTTCTCAAGTGCTGTCACCAATTATTGCAACACTCTAACAAATTCATCGAATCCTCTACCTTCCCCTCAATTCTCATAAGGAGGAGATCAAACAGACCTGAATAACTATAGGCCAATATCTAACTTACCCCTTCTCTCAGCCGGACTGTGGCTCGTACGTTGGTTTGCGTGCAGCCAGCAGCAACAGCCTGGTTGATCAGGCTCTGATCCACCAGGAGGCCTGGTCGCAGACCGGGCCGCGGGGGCGTTGACCCCCGGAACTCTCTCCAGGTCCAGGTCTCCAGGTCTCTAAAATCTTTGAAAAATTAATTCATAGGCAGATCTATTCCTACCTCGTATCCCACAACATACTCAACCCCTGTCAGTTTGGGTTCAGGCCTAATAAAAACACGAATGATGCTATTATACACATGCTAGAACTAATATACACAGCACTTGAGAAAGAAGAAGTCCCATTGGGAATCTTCATTGATCTACGTAAAGCTTTCGATACAGCTGACCATGATTTGCTGCATATAAATTATCACATGATGGTATAAGAAGGCACTCCCTCAACTACCTAGTCATGCCTTAGCAACAGAAGCCAATATGTGTACACGAACGGAGCTAACTCCTCCACACAACCATTACAATCGGTGTCTCACAGGGAAGTGTCCATGGCCCACTTCTCTTTCTCAATTACTTAAACGACCTACCAAATGCATCTCAACTACTCAAACCCATACTATTTGCAGATAACACTACATACGTCTGCTCTCACCCAAGCCCAGTCATAATAGCCGATACTAAACACTGAATTACAGAAAATATCTACCTGGATGATGATTAACAAGCTTACTCTCAATATTGACAAAACCTATTTCATTCAGTTTGGGAACAGAGCTACAAATGTTCCCCTTAACATAATGATAAACGAATCACCTATCACAAAACTCACAGAGGGAAAATTCTTAGGAATCCACCTTGATAATCGCCTCAAATTTCAGACACATGTACAACTTTCCAAGAAAGTCTCCAAGACCGTGGGCATACTATCGAAGATACGGTACTATTCCACAATCAGCTCTCATTGCCCTGAATCACTCACTTATTTACCCCTGTCTCACCTATGGAATCTGTGCATGGGGCTCAACAACAATAAATCATCTCAGACCCTTAATTTTTACCCAGCAAAATGCTGCAGTCAGAATGATAACAAATTCCCACTCCAAACAGCACACTCCACCATTATTCAAAAGTCTAAACTTACCGTACAAAACATCCATACTTATTATTGTACCTACTACATACATAGAACATTAAACTCGGATATAAACCCTCCCCTCAAACTTCTCCTTACCAACCTTAAGAACACACGACCATAACACAAGACACAGATCACTCTTTGATGTTCTCCGTGTCCATCTCACACTATGTAAAAACTCAATGCACATAAAAGGCCCAAAAAATTTGGAATTCATTACCAGTGAATACCAAAGAAACACTGTATATCAATTCAAGACTCTTCTTAAAAACCACCTACTCACCCAAAACTAATTACACAGCATTTAATTTAACTTTACCTACAGACCGGGCCGCGGGGGCGTTGACCCCCGGAACTCTCTCCAGGTAAACTCCAGGTAAACTGCCTCAAAATATCATTACTCTCTGTGTTACTCCCCTAGCCTTAGGACCCCATAATTAAATGCTCACAGATCAATAAATTCTCATATCTAACCTAATGCAAATATTGCATAACTTATATCTCATAAATGTATAACCCAGTTGTATAATTAGAGAAACCTTATCAAACTATGTTTTTATAGCATTACCTAATAGAATAATCCATTCTCTTGGATGCGCTATAACTCATCTAATGATCATATGAACTGTTACTGCACTACACATCATTGATTTGATTTGATTAGATCTGATTATTAAATTATACTACTACATATAGTAAACTGATCATTTTGTTATATTACTAACTGTAATGTTACAAAATCGTAAAACTACAATGCTTCAAAACTGAACTGTTCAAATTCACTGTTTAAAATAACTCAATTGTACTTGTAAATTGTCTACAGTAACTAAAAGCCATAAATGAAATCGAAAGAAACCCAAAGTATTTCTTCTCCTATGCCAAATCAAAATCGAGAACAACGTCCAGTATTGGGCCCCTACTTAAACAAGATGGGTCCTACACAGATGACAGCAAGGAAATGAGTGAGCTACTCAAGTCCCAATATGACTCAGTTTTTAGCAAGCCGCTAACCAGACTGAGAGTCGAAGATCAAAATGAATTTTTTATGAGAGAGCCACAAAATTTGATTAACACAAGCCTATCCGATGTTATCCTGACGCCAAATGACTTCGAACAGGCGATAAATGACATGCCCATGCACTCTGCCCCAGGGCCAGACTCATGGAACTCTGTGTTCATCAAGAACTGCAAGAAGCCCCTATCACAAGCCTTTTCCATCCTATGGAGAGGGAGCATGGACACGGGGGTCGTCCCACAGTTACTAAAAACAACAGACATAGCCCCACTCCACAAAGGGGGCAGTAAAGCAACAGCAAAGAACTACAGACCAATAGCACTAACATCCCATATCATAAAAATCTTTGAAAGGGTCCTAAGAAGCAAGATCACCACGCATCTAGAAACCCATCAGTTACACAACCCAGGGCAACATGGGTTTAGAACAGGTCGCTCCTGTCTGTCTCAACTATTGGACCACTACGACAAGGTCCTAAATGCACTAGAAGACAAAAAGAATGCAGATGTAATATATACAGACTTTGCAAAAGCCTTCGACAAGTGTGACCATGGCGTAATAGCGCACAAAATGCGTGCTAAAGGAATAACAGGAAAAGTCGGTCGATGGATCTATAATTTCCTCACTAACAGAACACAGAGAGTAGTCGTCAACAGAGTAAAGTCCGAGGCAGCTACGGTGAAAAGCTCTGTTCCACAAGGCACAGTACTCGCTCCCATCTTGTTCCTCATCCTTATATCCGACATAGACAAGGATGTCAGCCACAGCACCGTGTCTTCCTTTGCAGATGACACCCGAATCTGCATGACAGTGTCTTCCATTGCAGACACTGCAAAGCTCCAGGCAGACATCAACCAAATCTTTCAGTGGGCTGCAGAAAACAATATGAAGTTCAACGATGAGAAATTTCAATTACTCAGATATGGTAAACATGAGGAAATTAAATCTTCATCAGAGTACAAAACAAATTCTGGCCACAAAATAGAGCGAAACACCAACGTCAAAGACCTGGGAGTGATCATGTCGGAGGATCTCACCTTCAAGGACCATAACATTGTATCAATCGCATCTGCTAGAAAAATGACAGGATGGATAATGAGAACCTTCAAAACTAGGGAGGCCAAGCCCATGATGACACTCTTCAGGTCACTTGTTCTATCTAGGCTGGAATATTGCTGCACACTAACAGCACCTTTCAAGGCAGGTGAAATTGCCGACCTAGAAAATGTACAGAGAACTTTCACGGCGCGCATAACGGAGATAAAACACCTCAATTATTGGGAGCGCTTGAGGTTCCTAAACCTGTATTCCCTGGAACGCAGGAGGGAAAGATACATGATTATATACACCTGGAAAATCCTAGAGGGACTAGTACCGAACTTGCACACGAAAATCACTCACTACGAAAGCAAAAGACTTGGCAGACGATGCACCATCCCCCCAATGAAAAGCAGGGGTGTCACTAGCACGTTAAGAGACCATACAATAAGTGTCAGGGGCCCGAGACTGTTCAACTGCCTCCCAGCACACATAAGGGGGATTACCAACAGACCCCTGGCAGTCTTCAAGCTGGCACTGGACAAGCACCTAAAGTCAGTTCCGGATCAGCCGGGCTGTGGCTCGTACGTTGGTTTGCGTGCAGCCAGCAGCAACAGCCTGGTTGATCAGGCTCTGATCCACCAGGAGGCCTGGTCTCAGACCGGGCCGCGGGGGCGTTGACCCCCGGAACTCTCTCCAGGTAAACTCCAGGTAACTGTTACCATTAAATCTATTATAGCTTAGATAGTCTTAAGTTAATTTTAAGCCTGCCCGTAATGCTCTGCATACAAGGGGCTTTCGACATGTACACCCAACTACTATAATACCTTGTACAACTATGAGCTGGTCACAATCATGACAAGTTACAAGGGTAATGAATCATAAACACGTCCATACATGGTTACAATCATGAACAAATTACAGAGTAATGAGCATTTAACAAACATTCTAGGGAATGCATCCATTGCCTCAACAACAGATGTTGCTAGGTGCCTGTCCCTTCTCTGTAGGACAGCCAGACAGCCATTGCAAACAGCAGCAGGTTGCGCCAGGATCTGCTGCATGCAGGAGCACCATCGACCCTCCCCAAGAGGTCAGCGACTCCGCTAGCAGCCCGAGGGAGAGCTACCTTGGGGACGTGTCAACGTCCTGGTGAATGCCAATTTGACTGCAGATGCAACTAAGTCCAACTCAGTAAGTTTATTCAGGTATAAAATACATACATAGCAGCATATGTGTAGAGAACCTAGGATAACCCAAAAAAGTCTAAGTGACTTATTTCCACTGGGGTTCTTTAACTCAACTCAACCTCTAATATGAGAGAGGTTGTCATTAAACGATTCAGGATAACTGCATTTGTACATCTTTACCATCGTGTCGTCGGTTGATGATAATATATTCGTCAGGAACGATGTCCTGGCTCCCAAAATTGTTGAAGTTTGTACAGGTAAAGATAAGGTTTGTTCGGAGGGTTAGCCACTCAGGATAACCCGAAAAAGCCAGTGTCTTATTTCCATCGAGGTCCTTCAATCTTGTCCCCCAAGGATGCGACCAACACCAATCGACTATCACCCAAGTATCTACTTATCGCCAGGTGAACATGGACAGCAGGTGTAAGGAAACATGCCCAATGTTTCCACCCATGCCGGGGATTGAACTACGGACACTAAGCGTTTATGGCGAGAGCGTTGCCAACCCAGCCACAGGGCACTAGGTTGAATACTGTTTATAGCTCTATGATAGAAGGTTGGGAGCAGCCCTATGGCAAAGCCCGGTGTGGAAAATTGCATTTATCTGAATGTAACTCATTATGTACATAACAGTAAATGATAACAAAGATAATTATTATTTATCTAAGTTACATAGACAAGTAGAAATTTGGGACACCTAGGTCGCAAAAATGTCCCCCTTCGATACCTACAACTGTCATATCCATAAGTTGCTCTAGACCTATTATTATTATTTATTATTATTAAAGATTCGCCGGTATTCTCCCGGCCTGGGCCGCCTTGTCCAAGTGGTGGCCCGGCCTTGGCTCCCTCTCTAGGGAGTGCCTGAGACCTAAGTCTCCCATGGGAGGAGGCACAAGTACCTCCTCATCTTTGGGACCAACTGTCCCCAGGCTTAGCCACAAGCTAGGCCTCTCTGGTCTGCCATCCCCGCCCCAAGGGGCCTAATGGGAATGACAGTCTTGTGAGCTGCAAGCTCTGGCTCAGGCACCTACCCTACCCAGGAAGGAAAAAAAACTGGCAGGAAATGGCAAAAATCGTACACCAAATCCAGTCATTCCTGGAGTGGAACCACAGTCGATGGCCTCCACTCCAAACCAACAGATACGATACTAATGCCGGAAAAAAATCCCTCCCCCCAGTACCAACAATACCACCAGTCCGATAACATTCTTCTTTGCAAATATACAGGGTCTAAAGCCAGCAACAAACAACAAAATACCTTGTATCCGTGGACTGCTTGCAGAGGCAAAGGCAATGTTCGCGGCTTTCACTGAGACCCACATAAGGGATCACTTGGACAACGAAATATGGATCCCAGGTTACAACCTATACAGATGTGACAGAGTAAACAGGCAAAAGGGGGAGGGGGTTGGCCTGTACACTGCAGAGTCACTTGTTTGCACAGAATTGCTTAATGCCTCAAATAATGTAGTGGAAGTTTTAGCAGTAAAGGTCGAGAACCAAAACCTAGTCATTGTGGTAGTCTACAAGCCTCCAGATGCAACATCCCAGCAATTCCAGGAACAGCTGTTAAAAATTGACCACTGTCTGGAAAATCTGCCAGCTCCTGCACCCAACATCTTGCTCCTGGGGGATTTCAACTTAAGGCACCTAAAATGGAGGAATATAGCAAATAATATTGTTGCAGTAATAACACCAGGAGGCAGCTCTGATGAAAACTCGCACTCACACGAGCCTTTAAATCTCTGCACAAAATTCAATTTAAACCAGCAAATAATAGAGCCTACTAGACTGGAGAATACACTAGACCTCATCTTCACTAACAATGATGATCTGATATGAAATGTCACCATATCAAAAACAATATACTCAGATCACAACATAATTGAGGTTCAGACATGTATGCGTGGAGCCCCAGACCGACATAATGAGACTAGTCACGAGGGAGCATTCACCAAATTCAACTTCAATAACAAAAACAAAGTGGGACCAAGTAAACCAAGTCCTAACCGATATAAGCTGGGAAGATATACTAAGCAACACAGACCCCAACTTATGCCTAGAACAGATTAACTTGGTGGCACTCGATGTATGCACAAGGCTTATTCCTCTAAGAAAAAGGAGGAGTAGATGTAAAATAGAAAGAGACAGGCGCTCCCTTTACAGGCGACGGAAAAGAATAACAGAGCGGCTAAAAGAGGTCAATATATCTGAAATGCGTAGGGAGACACTGGTCAGAGAAATAGCAAGCATCGAACTTAAGCTAAAGGAATCTTATAGGAGTCAGGAATCGCGGGAAGAACTAAAAGCCATAAATGAAATCGAAAGAAACCCAAAGTATTTCTTCTCCTATGCCAAATCAAAGTCGAGAACAACGTCCAGTATTGGGCCCCTACTTAAACAAGATGGATCCTACACAGATGACAGCAAGGAAATGAGTGAGCTACTCAAGTCCCAATATGACTCAGTTTTTAGCAAGCCGCTAACCAGACAGAGTCGAAGATCAAAGTGAATTTTTTATGAGAGAGCCACAAAATTTGATTAACACAAGCCTATCCGATGTTATCCTGACGCCAAATGACTTTGAACAGGCGATAAATGACATGCCCATGCACTCTGCCCCAGGGCCAGACTCATGGAACTCCGTGTTCATCAAGAACTGCAAGAAGCCCCTATCACGAGCCTTTTCCATCCTATGGAGAGGGAGCATGGACACGGGGGTCGTCCCACAGTTACTAAAAACAACAGACATAGCCCCACTCCACAAAGGGGGCAGTAAAGCAACAGCAAAGAACTACAGACCAATAGCACTAACATCCCATATCATAAAAATCTTTGAAAGGGTCCTAAGAAGCAAGATCACCACGCATCTAGAAACCCATCAGTTACACAACCCAGGGCAACATGGGTTTAGAACAGGTCGCTCCTGTCTGTCTCAACTATTGGACCACTACGACAAGGTCCTAAATGCACTAGAAGACAAAAAGAATGCAGATGTAATATATACAGACTTTGCAAAAGCCTTCGACAAGTGTGACCATGGCGTAATAGCGCACAAAATGCGTGCTAAAGGAATAACAGGAAAAGTCGGTCGATGGATCTATAATTTCCTCACTAACAGAACACAGAGAGTAGTCGTCAACAGAGTAAAGTCTGAGGCAGCTACGGTGAAAAGCTCTGTTCCACAAGGCACAGTACTCGCTCCCATCTTGTTCCTCATCCTTATATCCGACATAGACAAGGATGTCAGCCACAGCACCGTGTCTTCCTTTGCAGATGACACCCGAATCTGCATGACAGTGTCTTCCATTGCAGACACTGCAAAGCTCCAGGCAGACATCAACCAAATCTTTCAGTGGGCTGCAGAAAACAATATGAAGTTCAACGATGAGAAATTTCAATTACTCAGATATGGTAAACATGAGGAAATTAAATCGTCATCAGAGTACAAAACAAATTCTGGCCACAAAATAGAGCGAAACACCAACGTCAAAGACCTGGGAGTGATCATGTCGGAGGATCTCACCTTCAAGGACCATAACATTGTATCAATCGCATCTGCTAGAAAAATGACAGGATGGATAATGAGAACCTTCAAAACTAGGGAGGCCAAGCCCATGATGACACTCTTCAGGTCACTTGTTCTATCTAGGCTGGAATATTGCTGCACACTAACAGCACCTTTCAAGGCAGGTGAAATTGCCGACCTAGAAAATGTACAGAGAACTTTCACGGCACGCATAACGGAGATAAAACACCTCAATTATTGGGAGCGCTTGAGGTTCCTAAACCTGTATTCCCTGGAACGCAGGAGGGAGAGATACATGATTATATACACCTGGAAAATCCTAGAGGGACTAGTACCGAACTTGCACACGAAAATCACTCATTACGAAAGCAAAAGACTTGGCAGACGATGCACCATCCCCCCAATGAAAAGCAGGGGTGTCACTAGCACGTTAAGAGACCATACAATAAGTGTCAGGGGCCCGAGACTGTTCAACTGCCTCCCAGCACACATAAGGGGGATTACCAACAGACCCCTGGCAGTCTTCAAGCTGGCACTGGACAAGCACCTAAAGTCAGTTCCGGATCAGCCGGGCTGTAGCTCGTATGTTGGTTTGCGTGCAGCCAGCAGCAACAGCCTGGTTGATCAGGCTGTGATCCACCAGGAGGCCTGGTCTCAGACCGGGCCGCGGGGGCGTTGACCCCCGGAACTCTCTCCAGGTAAACTCCATGTAAACTACGAAAGCAAAAGACTTGGCAGACGATGCACCATCCCCCCAATGAAAAGCAGGGGTGTCACTAGCACGTTAAGAGACCATACAATAAGTGTCAGGGGCCCGAGACTGTTCAACTGCCTCCCAGCATACATAAGGGGGATTACCAACAGACCCCTGGCAGTCTTCAAGCTGGCACTGGACAAGCACCTAAAGTCGGTTCCTGACCAGCCGGGCTGTGGCTCGTACGTTGGTTTGTGTGCAGCCAGCAGCAACAGCCTGGTTGATCAGGCTCTGATCCACCAGGAGGCCTATTCACAGACCGGGCCGCGGGGGCGTTGACCCCCGGAACTCTCTCCAGGTAAACTCCAGGTAAACCCTAGAAGGGCTAGGCATGGTGTCGATCAGACCTATTAATTACAAATGAAATATGTATCACCAGGAATTCTGGTAAATATATAAGTTTGTGGACTATATATTAAAATTAATAAATGATTATCTATACACACATTTACATAACAGAAGGAGAATATCACTCACCAATTTGACTGGAGATTAAGGTGTATCATACTCAGAAAACCTCATTCTAACTAAATTTATGATGATAATACTGGCCAGAATTACAACACAATTTAGATAGCTTATCTGAGGTTCCTGGAGCTGTCTTGTCCAGTCGCCTGATATCTCAAGTTATGCAGGAATGCACATCCAACAATTTCGGCTCCTGTTTGAGAGGTGTCAGCACAATTTTACCTCTAGAGCACGAAAATTCTTCCCATTATTCACTAACGTTTGTGTTCAATTCAAACATGGCGGGTCTCTTCTGCCCAGGTGCAGGGCTTCCCATTTTTTATAACATAAATTTTATTAAATACAATATATTACACTAATTTACATAAAAAATACACTGTATTTTTTCCGGAAAATACATTATTTTCCACACCCGGTATGTCGGCACTAGGTAGTGCATGTAGCTTGAAAGGATCATCAGGCCAATTACATTTTTGTTATATAGAGTAAGGGGTAATAGAGACTGGTCAGATTACAAACCCTTATCCTCTATACAACGAATCAGTCATTCAGTGATTGAGCTGCTACCGCTAACTATGCCAGTCTACCCATTACCACACGAACGAAATTGAAGTCCAAACATGATGCAAGAGGGAGGCTAATTTTGTTATATGCTCAGCAAGGAAGATAACCTACAACATTCCTTGCTCCATTAAGTACCGGGAAACCCTTTACTTGAAGCATACAGCATGAGCTATTTAACTAGGAAGCTCCCTAAATTATGGACCAATAGTCGCATCATCCCCATTCCAAAACCTAATCAACAAAATGTATTTCGCCCAATATCTCTCACTAGCTGCTTATGTAAAACATTTAAGAGGATGATTCAAGGACTTCAGTAGAATTAAGTCACTTTGACTCTGTTTGGGTTATCCTAGGTAATTTACACGTGTTACTATGTATGATGTTTATTGTGTATCTGTACCTAAATAAACTTATTCCAAATTGTCTCATGCACATAATCAAACATTTCTGTCTCCTTCATTGTATGCTTTTGTGCATGAAAGGGATGTAAATCACCGCATAACCACATTTCTCGCCTTACACTCTGATAGCTTCTACACTGCCTTCCTTGATTTTAAATATGCATTTGACATTGCTGACAGACATGAATTTGCCAGAACAGATGTAGGAGGACGTCTTCTCCGCTGGTTTAAAGGCTACGTGTCCAACAGAAAGTTTTCTGTGTGCTCCCAAAGAATAGGAGTGCAATTAAAGGCTGTGTAAGGAACTCTCAGGGAGGTGTCCTCGGTTCCACCCTAGTTAATATTTTAATTAGTGCTTCAGTAAATACTATTCCTAGGCAGCCCGAAATGTTATGCATCCTATGGGCTTATTGATTGTTGTATATATATCTTACAATGGAGTGGTTGAAAATAAAGAATTTTTATGTTAATCAACATATGATTATCTTTGCTGTTGATATAATTCGCACCGCCAGATTCTCCAACACCCAAGACGTCTTACCCATGAGGTTGATCACCTCGGCCGAGAGACCGAAGATACTTAACGGGAGTGCTACCCGACAGAGAGACACAGTCCACAGGATCCAGTTGCATGATTAAGTCTTGGCTTGAAAATGTTACCAGATACAGGTATCTAGGCTTTGAAGTCCCACTACCTGGACTTCTAATAAGATTTTGTTGCAAATACAAAGAAAGACTGAGAACACTTAGCGCTGTAGCAGGTTTTCATCCCAGGTATGGAGCTCATGTTAAAATTATGAAAATTATTAATTTTACTTACATTAGATCACTGGTTGATTAAGCCGCACCCTTACTTGCCCTTATGTTAGATTGGAAGTTTGAAGGGCTTGAAAAACTGCAGAACGAAGCAGTGAGAATCATCCTGCGAGGCCCCCATATCTCCCAAATTCTAAATATTAGAAAGAACTTGATATTCCAAGTATCAGTGATCGTATCACAAAGAAATGTCCTCTTTAGTGTTAATATGCTCGGGGAAACCTGTCCAAACTCTTGCACAGAAGCCCTCCAAACTTAGGTGCCCTGTGGCCTGGTGGCTAAAGCTCTCGATTCACACGGCGACGTCTGGGTTCGATTCCCAGCGAGGGTAGAAACATTGGGCGTGTTTCTTTACACTGGTTGTCTATGTTCACCCATCAGTAAAATAGGTACCTGGGAGTTAGTCAAAACTGACCTAATTTGTCCGAAATTCTCTGTATAACAAGCGACTTTCTATATAGTAGTATGTCACTGATGTTAGCTAGGACTGTATACCTTGTACATGTACTTGTAGTAAATAAAGATATTATTATTATTATTATTATTATTATTATTATTATTATTATTATTATTATTATTATTATTATTATCATGTGAGCACTCCAAATGGATCATGAATACTGGAACTGACCTTCGGATAAATCAGAAGTGTCTTGGACAAGACACTTCCCTGCAACATAGGAAACTACCTCTTTCCGAATCACTATCCTTCACTTTCCCCCCAAAAATCGTAGTCATAACAAAGTTTCTTCTTGAAGCCTAATACGATGCTTTAGTCACACAGCACTCTCACAATTTATGTAACAATGTTGGTAGGATTACCGAAAAGCTCCTGGAGAGCGAAACGTTGCCACAATAAAATGTCGCAATAGTTTTACTTGTGTCTTTTTACCTAACATAATTTATGTATGTCGCTGGATCTGTTCACCAATCCACTGGTGCAATTCGTAGTGCCACTATTGTCCTACCTGGAGTTTACCTGGAGAGAGTTCCGAGGGTCAACGCCCCCGCGGCCCGGTCTGTGACCAGGCCTCCTGGTGGATCAGAGCCTGATCAACCAGGCTGTTGCTGCTGGCTGCACACAAACCAACGTACGAGCCACAGCCCGGCTGATCAGGAACTGACTTTAGGTGCTTGTCCAGTGCCAGCTTGAAGACTGCCAGGGGTCTGTTGGTAATCCCCCTTATGTGTGCTGGGAGGCAGTTGAACAGTCTCGGGCCCCTGACACTTATTGTATGGTCTCTTAACGTGCTAGTGACACCCCTGCTTTTCATTAGGGGGATGGTGCATCGTCTGCCAAGTCTTTTGCTTTCGTAGTGAGTGATTTTCGTGTGCAAGTTCGGTACTAGTCCCTCTAGGATTTTCCAGGTGTATATAATCATGTATCTCTCCCTCCTGCGTTCCAGGGAATACAGGTTTAGGAACCTCAAGCGCTCCCAGTAATTGAGGTGTTTTATCTCCGTTATGCGCGCCGTGAAAGTTCTCTGTACATTTTCTAGGTCGGCAATTTCACCTGCCTTGAAAGGTGCTGTTAGTGTGCAGCAATATTCCAGCCTAGATAGAACAAGTGACCTGAAGAGTGTCATCATGGGCTTGGCCTCCCTAGTTTTGAAGGTTCTCATTATCCATCCTGTCATTTTTCTAGCAGATGCAATTGATACAATGTTATGGTCCTTGAAGATGAGATCCTCCGACATGATCACTCCCAGGTCTTTGACGTTGGTGTTTCGCTCTATTTTGTGGCCAGAATTTGTTTTGTACTCTGATGAAGATTTAATTTCCTCATGTTTACCATATCTGAGTAATTGAAATTTCTCATCGTTGAACTTCATATTGTTTTCTGCAGCCCACTGAAAGATTTGGTTGATGTCCGCCTGGAGCCTTGCAGTGTCTGCAATGGAAGACACTGTCATGCAGATTCGGGTGTCATCTGCAAAGGAAGACACGGTGCTGTGGCTGACATCTTTGTCTATGTCGGATATGAGGATGAGGAACAAGATGGGAGCGAGTACTGTGCCTTGTGGAACAGAGCTTTTCACCGTAGCTGCCTCAGACTTTACTCTGTTGACGACTACTCTCTGTGTTCTGTTAGTGAGGAAATTATAGATCCATCGACCGACTTTTCCTGTTATTCCTTTAGCACGCATTTTGTGCGCTATTACGCCATGGTCACACTTGTCGAAGGCTTTTGCAAAGTCTGTATATATTACATCTGCATTCTTTTTGTCTTCTAGTGCATTTAGGACCTTGTCGTAGTGATCCAATAGTTGAGACAGACAGGAGCGACCTGTTCTAAACCCATGTTGCCCTGGGTTGTGTAACTGATGGGTTTCTAGATGGGTGGTGATCTTGCTTCTTAGGACCCTTTCAAAGATTTTTATGATATGGGATGTTAGTGCTATTGGTCTGTAGTTCTTTGCTGTTGCTTTACTGCCCCCTTTGTGGAGTGGGGCTATGTCTGTTGTTTTTAGTAACTGTGGGACGACCCCCGTGTCCATGCTCCCTCTCCATAGGATGGAAAAGGCTCGTGATAGGGGCTTCTTGCAGTTCTTGATGAACACAGAGTTCCATGAGTCTGGCCCTGGGGCAGAGTGCATGGGCATGTCATTTATCGCCTGTTCGAAGTCATTTGGCGTAAGGATAACATCGGATAGGCTTGTGTTAATCAAATTTTGTGGCTCTCTACAGTGATGGTTCTCATATAGAAATTGGAACAAGCATCAACACTTCGGTTTCCACACTTCAAACTGAACTGTTTGCTAGCCTCTTTGTGCTCAAATGTGTTCATGTATCCTGTATGCCTTGCATCATGTATTCATGTATTATGCCCATATATCATGTATTTATGTATGCCTTAATTGTAAATGATTCTCAATTAGTTTAGTCTGATTAAGTGCAAATTTGAAATTGTTTTGAAATAGTTAAAAAAAAAAAAACTTAAATTACTGGAATCATAAATTACCGGAAAATGCATTTTTCTGGTCGGATTCAAACTTTTACCATAGGTGGCCTTTATTAAACAACAGTGTATCGCTCAATTTGAGTTGTGTGAATTTTGATATGCAATTTTAT
Organism: Cherax quadricarinatus; assembly: GCF_038502225.1. Classification (NCBI taxonomy): domain Eukaryota; kingdom Metazoa; phylum Arthropoda; class Malacostraca; order Decapoda; family Parastacidae; genus Cherax; species Cherax quadricarinatus. The sequence goes on from NC_091324.1 coordinate 11,449,108, forward strand.
TGAGGAAACTGTTTCCCAAGTAATAACTAGAGAATGCCTCATCTAATCAGCTTCAAACCCTAAATGCTGGTGTATCTTAATAAGAAGTATTGTTGCATTGATTTTGGTCTGTGTGAGTGCCAATTTGCCAATTTCATGAAACTGGGTTTTGAAAAATTAAAATCTAATTATTTTCTTAAATGATTGTAGAGAATCTTAAATAGAATGTAAACAAAAAAAATACAGTCCGCGGATTGAAAGTGTTTTTAAGGTTAACGAGGGAAGACTTTCCAATTTCTCACACACTGAGGTCCGGGGGTTCGAGTCTCCTCTGGTACGGCTGGAAAACATTAGGGACGTGTTTCCATAAGACACCTGCTGTCCCTGTTCACTCATCAGTTTAAAATAGTCGACTGGTGTGGGTCACATCCTGGACAAAATTGACCTAATTTGCGGGAAATGCTTAGCATAACAAGCGACTTTCTATATAGTAGTATAGCATTGATGTCAGCTAGACCTATATACCTTGTACATATACTTGTAGTAAATAAAGATATTATTATCATTATATTACTATTAACATTCTCAGCAACATTTTCCTTGGCTTTCTCACAAATTTCCAGTTATTACTCGAAAATGTCTTATTTAATCGGCCTCAACTTTTCAACGTTTGTGTAATATATCTTGGACAAGATCCATGGGACTATTTGCGTGTGTGAGTGCACTGTGCACGTTGCTGCATAAGTCATTCCCTCATTCCTTTATTTCAGCACGATAGTGTCGTATGTCGTATGACATTTAGGTGTGCACGCACAAAGCTCCTTAATATGCAGAACATTTGGGGCAAACTGTAAGTTTAGAGCTTTCTTTTCATTAAAACAACAATTATGAACAACAGTAATCTTCAATGGCTGATGCATCGAATAAAATTATAGATCTTACATATGGAATTTGTGCATGGGGATCAACAACATCCAATCATCTAAAACCCCTCATAACCCAGCAAAAGGCAGCAGTCAGAATGATAACGAATTCCCACTCCCGCCAGCATACTCCACCAATTTTCAAAAGCCTGAATCTGCTCACCATTAAGAACATCCATACTTATTCATGTGCCTACTACATACACAGCACAATACACGCAAATATAAACCCTCCACTCAAACTTCTCCTCACCTACTTAAACAGGACACATGACCACAACACAAGGCACAGATCTCTTTTTGATATACCTCGTGTCCATATCACACTGTGTAAAAACTCTATGCACATAAAGGACCCTAAAATATGGAATTCATTACCAGAATATATTAAAGTAACCCAGTCTGAAAATCAGTTTAAGACTCTTCTCAAAAGCCACTTAATCACCATAGACTAAATGCTAAATATTCAATACACACATACTCAGCTATGTACTCCCACATCATAAGTTCAACAATCACTTTGAACCTCTTATCCATTGTTGACAAGAATATAATTGAACCATTGCTTTTCACAATAAGCATTTTAGACTATATGAATATATCCTTTGTCTTATACAAATTTAATTCACTTATAATTAATAATCTACTGTTCAACTATGAAATAATTACTGTCCTACTGTACAACTATGATGAATCCTTAGTATTAAGTAGTCTGTAAGCCAATAATGTTAAGTTGGCCCATAATGCCCAGGCATAATAGAGGCTCTCTTTGCATTGCAACCCACTATTGTAAATATAAAATCTCAATGTACTGTTTGCAAAGACATAAAATAAATAAAAATAAATAAAAAAATCATATACCACACTGCAGCATTCCAGTCTCGCGCTTGAGGAACATATTTCTCCCGGACTCCCGGGAGGTAATGTTCAAGATGGAGTACGCTTTGGTACCCCTTATTAACCCCAACATCATCAACAGTGAGGACCTCGTGGCTGTCAGTGGCCCTTAAGACACTAATAAGAAGAGGGACTCGTGCAATCACAGGGAGTAGAGACGTCCAGGCAAATAAAAGAAGCTGTATAAACTAATTAATTCATACTACATCTGTCAAAATGAAAGCCCTAGACGGACGCAATAACATTAAAGTGTACAATTTAAGTGCTGGAAAATCACTTCCCGACGTGAGTTGTTTCTCGAGGTTATTTTTCCTTTTAAGAGGATTGTATTGATGATAGTGAAGGGTTGTTTATATATATAGAATTAGAGCTATCTTCCCCTTTCATTGGATCAAACCTGATTGCTTCCACTTCCCCAAGTGCTGTATGACCCTTAAAGGCTTAGCACTAAAAAAAATATTTTACTAGTCCCTTTAAATATTTTGTTTGGGTAAAAGCGAACATTTGGTAAAACTACTGATCTTTATATTAATTTTTGCTAAAAGTTGTATAATTTGGTTGATGATAATTCCCTGATGGTTGTGGAAATAGCAAAAATAACACTGATATACTCTAACCACTATAAGGAACCTATATTTGTCAGTAATCTCATTTATTTTCCCAAGTCTCCGATAGATCAACAGAAGCCTCCAATATTTTCTTACTGATGGAGAATTTTCCTTTATATAAATTTAATAAGACTATCACCAAAGGCATATGTAGGGGTATTAATTTAATTGTTCTATTTGTTTCATAATGTATACTATCATTATTTAGCTTCACAGTTGTATTAATGGTAAATGTCAGTCATAATTACTGCAGAATATTAATCATCACACTCACTTCACATACTGAGTGTCTGTGGTTTAATCATAACCTCATTACAGAGCAAAAAATTGATGTGAGGGATCTGGGAGTGATAATGTCAGAGAATCTCACTTTCAAAGATCACAACAATGTCTTTACTACATCTGTTAGGAAAATGATAGGATGGATAATGAGAACTTTGGTTTTGTAATACTAGAATAATTATTGGTATATAAATATTAACCTGTTTCTGGTGATGAAAAATTGCATTAAAATGTGACTATAAAGGTTGTTAGTTTAGTATGAAAGTTAAAATATGTTTTGTATTATAAAAGTTATTTTTTATCTATGCAGTGGTTGACAGACAGAAAAAGAAGACAACTATCAAAAAGAGATGTTGGTAAGTATTAGATACAGTGTTAGCATTTGCATTATTGTTTGTCCTGTAGTGTATAATTTCTGTAAATACAAATGCAAGTGCAGTACATTATTTACTTTTTTTTTTATTAACACATCAGCCATTTCCCACCAAGGCAGGGTGGCCTGAAAAAGAAAGACTTTTATCATTCACTCCATCACTGTCTTGTCAGAGATGTGCTTACATTACAGTTATAAAACTGCAACATTAACACCCCTCCTTCAGAGTGCAAGCACCGTACTTCCCATCTCCAGGACTCAAGTCCAGCCTGCTAGTTTCCCTGAATACCTTCGTAAATGTTACTTTGCTTACACTTCAACAGCACGTCAAGTCCTAAAAACCATTTGTCTCCATTCACTCCTGTCTAACATGCTAACGCACACTTGCTGGAAGTCCAAGCCCCTCGCACACAAAATTTCCTTTACCCCCTCCCTCCGACCTTTTCTAGGCCGACCCCTACCCCGCCTTCCTTCCACTACAGATTTATACACTCGAAGTCATTCTATTTCCTTCCATCCTCTCTACATGTCTGAACCACCTCAATAACCCCTCCTCAGCCCTCTGGATAATAGTTTTGGTAATCTCGCACCTCCTCCTAATCTCCAAACTATGGATTCTCTGCATTATATTCACACCACACATTGCCCTCAGACATGACATCTCCACTGCCTCCAGCCTTCTCCTTGTTGCAACATTCACCACTCATGCTTGCCCTTGGTTATGAAAATACGAGTCTCGTACCAGCAGTATATCAGTCGGAATCAGTAAGTCTTTCAGACTTCTTGCTCCTTCACCACACATTCCATCCACAAAGTCTCTACCTGCTTGATGGTTCTGGGTATTATTGCCCCTGTCAAGCTGTTTTTGCAGTATGCAGTCTTATGTAGATATCACTGTTTGACTGTTCAGGAACAGTTGTCAGTAAGTTATGAAGTTTCCCTTTATGAAGTTTCCCTTTTATTTGAATGGATGAAGTTGAAAAGCCCTGGGCCCTAAAGCTTTTTGACACCTAATTTTACAAACTAATATCTATTTTAGTACTTCAGCTCAGTTTCAGTGCTTCACTTGTAGCTTTGATGTACTTAACCCCTTTTCCCAGGATTCATCCAACATTAGTCAACTACAGTGGAACCCCGTTAAACGACCAGCTCCCTACTTGAACTAAGCTCAGCTCTCGACTAAATAAATGCGACCTACCAGAACTTTGCTGTAAACTATTTCATGTTTCTTCGCATTTTTTGGTGTTTTTTGTATTATTTGTATATATGTCACCATGGGGCGTACAACAATTAGTGGTAACAGCCAACCAAACAGAAAATTGGTTGGGAAGAACGTGTTCGACACTCAAATGGAGCAGCACTTGAACAGCCTTCTGGGATGAATTAAGGTCGTATACCAAGGTTCCACTATACGTATGTGTATTCCGGTCTCCGTGTAACTGGGATTATGTATTTCATAATCCAGGTCTCTTGTTCCTCATTGCACATGATTTGATTAGTGCAGAGTGCAGCATGAGTTTATGATGCAGTTATTAATATTGAAGATTTGAAGGAAATCAGAAGAGGCATGCATAAGCTATTACGTATATGGAAACTAATATCCAAATTTCTTCATTAAAAATTGTAAATTAGGACATATGATCCTGCTCTTATGAGGGATTGTTTCAGTGTGCATATTTGGAACTACTACCTCTGTTATTCTTTGCATATGCTTGCCCTCCATAGAGCACAAATTGAAGGATATTAGGCATTTCCAGTCTGGACTGCAATTTTGTCTTAAACAGGGTGGGCCAACAGTAGGCTTACACTCAGTAGGTATGCACTTAACACCTGCACCTGCTCAGCATTTTCACACTTTCAATACTGCTTTAGTTTTGGAATGCTGGTTTGGAATAATGGTTTGGAATAATGGTTTGGAAAAATGGGTTGGAATAATGGTTTGGAATAATGGTTTGGAATTATGGTTTGGAATTTTTTTATTATTTTTTTTTATTATCACACCGGCCGATTCCCACCAAGGCAGGGTGGCCCGAAAAAGAAAAACTTTCACCATCATTCACTCCATCACTGTCTTGCCAGAAGGGTGCTTTACACTACAGTTTTTAAACTGCAACATTAACACCCCTCCTTCAGAGTGCAGGCACTGTACTTCCCATCTCCAGGACTCAAGTCCGGCCTGCCGGTTTCCCTGAATCCCTTCATAAATGTTACTTTGCTCACACTCCAACAGCACGTCAAGTATTAAAAACCATTTGTCTCCATTCACTCCTATCAAACACGCTCACGCATGCCTGCTGGAAGTCCAAGCCCCTCGCACACAAAACCTCCTTTACCCCCTCCCTCCAACCCTTCCTAGGCCGACCCCTACCCCGCCTTCCTTCCACTACAGACTGATACACTCTTGAAGTCATTCTGTTTTGCTCCATTCTCTCTACATGTCCGAACCACCTCAACAACCCTTCCTCAGCCCTCTGGACAACAGTTTTGGTAATCCCGCACCTCCTCCTAACTTCCAAACTACGAATTCTCTGCATTATATTCACACCACACATTGCCCTCAGACATGACATCTCCACTGCCTCCAGCCTTCTCCTCGCTGCAACATTCATCACCCACGCTTCACACCCATATAAGAGCGTTGGTAAAACTATACTCTCATACATTCCCCTCTTTGCCTCCAAGGACAAAGTTCTTTGTCTCCACAGACTCCTAAGTGCACCACTCACTCTTTTTCCCTCATCAATTCTATGATTCACCTCATCTTTCATAGACCCATCCGCTGACACGTCCACTCCCAAATATCTGAATACGTTCACCTCCTCCATACTCTCTCCCTCCAATCTGATATTCAATCTTTCATCACCTAATCTTTTTGTTATCCTCATAACCTTACTCTTTCCTGTATTCACCTTTAATTTTCTTCTTTTGCACACCCTACCAAATTCATCCACCAATCTCTGCAACTTCTCTTCAGAATCTCCCAAGAGCACAGTGTCATCAGCAAAGAGCAGCTGTGACAACTCCCACTTTGTGTGTGATTCTTTATCTTTTAACTCCACGCCTCTTGCCAAGACCCTCGCATTTACTTCTCTTACAACCCCATCTATAAATATATTAAACAACCACGGTGACATCACACATCCTTGTCTAAGGCCTACTTTTACTGGGAAAAAATTTCCCTCTTTCCTACATACTCTAACTTGAGCCTCACTATCCTCGTAAAAACTCTTCACTGCTTTCAGTAACCTACCTCCTACACCATACACTTGCAACATCTGCCACATTGCCCCCCTATCCACCCTGTCATACGCCTTTTCCAAATCCATAAATGCCACAAAAACCTCTTTAGCCTTATCTAAATACTGTTCACTTATATGTTTCACTGTAAACACCTGGTCCACACACCCCCTACCTTTCCTAAAGCCTCCTTGTTCATCTGCTATCCTATTCTCCGTCTTACTCTTAATTCTTTCAATTATAACTCTACCATACACTTTACCAGGTACACTCAACAGACTTATCCCCCTATAATTTTTGCACTCTCTTTTATCCCCTTTGCCTTTATACAAAGGAACTATGCATGCTCTCTGCCAATCCCTAGGTACCTTACCCTCTTCCATACATTTATTAAATAATTGCACCAACCACTCCAAAACTATATCCCCACCTGCTTTTAACATTTCTATCTTTATCCCATCAATCCCGGCTGCCTTACCCCCTTTCATTTTACCTACTGCCTCACGAACTTCCCCCACACTCACAACTGGCTCTTCCTCACTCCTACAAGATGTTATTCCTCCTTGCCCTATACACGAAATCACAGCTTCCCTATCTTCATCAACATTTAACAATTCCTCAAAATATTCCTTCCATCTTCCCAATACCTCTAACTCTCCATTTAATAACTCTCCTCTCCTATTTTTAACTGACAAATCCATTTGTTCTCTAGGCTTTCTTAACTTGTTAACCTCACTCCAAAACTTTTTCTTATTTTCAACAAAATTTGTTGATAACATCTCACCCACTCTCTCATTTGCTCTCTTTTTACATTGCTTCACCACTCTCTTAACTTCTCTCTTTTTCTCCATATACTCTTCCCTCCTTGCATCACTTCTACTTTGTAAAAACTTCTCATATGCTAACTTTTTCTCCCTTACTACTCTCTTTACATCATCATTCCACCAATCGCTCCTCTTCCCTCCTGCACCCACTTTCCTGTAACCACAAACTTCTGCTGAACACTCTAACACTACATTTTTAAACCTACCCCATACCTCTTCGACCCCATTGCCTATGCTCTCATTAACCCATCTATCCTCCAATAGCTGTTTATATCTTACCCTAACTGCCTCCTCTTTTAGTTTATAAACCTTCACCTCTCTCTTCCCTGATGCTTCTATTCTCCTTGTATCCCATCTACCTTTTACTCTCAGTGTAGCTACAACTAGAAAGTGATCTGATATATCTGTGGCCCCTCTATAAACATGTACATCCTGAAGTCTACTCAACAGTCTTTTATCTACCAATACATAATCCAACAAACTACTGTCATTTCGCCCTACATCATATCGTGTATACTTATTTATCCTCTTTTTCTTAAAATATGTATTACCTATAACTAAACCCCTTTCTATACAAAGTTCAATCAAAGGGCTCCCATTATCATTTACACCTGGCACCCCAAACTTACCTACCACACCCTCTCTAAAAGTTTCTCCTACTTTAGCATTCAAGTCCCCTACCACAATTACTCTCTCACTTGGTTCAAAGGCTCCTATACATTCACTTAACATCTCCCAAAATCTCTCTCTCTCCTCTGCATTCCTCTCTTCTCCAGGTGCATACACGCTTATTATGACCCACTTCTCGCATCCAACCTTTACTTTAATCCACATAATTCTTGAATTTACACATTCATATTCTCTTTTCTCCTTCCATAACTGATCATTTAACATTACTGCTACCCCTTCCTTTGCTCTAACTCTCTCAGATACTCCCGATTTAATCCCATTTATTTCCCCCCACTGAAACTCTCCTACCCCCTTCAGCTTTGTTTCGCTTAGGGCCAGGACACCCAACTTCTTTTCATTCATAACATCAGCAATCATCTGTTTCTTGTCATCCGCACTACATCCACGCACATTTAAGCAACCCAGTTTTATAAAGTTTTTCTTCTTCTCTTTTTTAGTAATTGTATACAGGAGAAGGGGTTACTAGCCCATTGCTCCCGGCATTTTAGTCGCCTCATACGACACGCATGGCTTACGGAGGAAAGATTCTTTTCCACTTCCCCATGGACAATAGAAGAAATAAAAAAGAACAAGAGCTATTTAGAAAAAGGAGAAAAACCTAGATGTATGTATATATATATATGCATGTGCGTGTCTGTGAAGTGTGACCAAAGTGTAAGTAGGAGTAGCAAGATATCCCTGTTATCTAGCGTGTTTATGAGACAGAAAAAGAAACCAGCAATCCTACCATCATGCAAAACAGTTACAGGTTTTTGTTTCACAGTCATCTGGCAGGACGGTAGTACTTCCCTGGGTGGTTGCTGTCTACCATTATGGTTTGGAATTATTGTTTGGATAAATTAAATCGAAAACGTGAGCAAATAGTGAAACAACTGTAAACTTACTTTTGGCCCACCCTATATATTACACTACTGTATTATTATTGGTTGCATTTCTTAAAACTTTTGTTTTCTAGCCTATCATTTTCCTCTCAGTTGTGATAGTGTAACGGTGTTGTGTTCTTTAACACAAAAAAAAAATACTCTGACTTGTTACCCACAGATCCTTAACACATCTATTCTGCCTTAAGAAGTGGTTTAACGATGGTTCGACTTGCAATATTTCAACTTTATGATAATGTGATAGCGAAGTGTATTCACTCCTATCCAGTACTGTAATACTATATATTTATTAATAGGATAAACTTGTATTCATTTATTTACTTTTCAATACTGGTATTTAGTGTTGTTTTTTTAACACATCAGCCATCTCCCACCAAGGCAGGGTGACCCAAAAGAAAGAAAAACCCAAAAAGAAAGAAAAAAAAACTTTCATTATCAGTCAACACTTTCACTATCACTCATACATAATCAGTGTCTTTGCAGAGGCGCCCAGATACGACAGTTTAGATAGTCAGTCCAAACTGCCAATATCCCAAACCCCTCCTTTACAGTGTAGGCATTGTACTTCCCATTTCCAGGACTCAAGTCTGGCTAACCACTTTCCTTGAATCCCTTCACAAAATATTATATATTTATTTATATATTTATTTACTTATTCAGTGACAGTAGCTATTTATTTGTTTATCATATCATACTCAACTTATGATGGATTCATTGAAATGTAACCCCATCATTAGTCAAGAAGCACCTGTTCTAGCTTTATCTCTTGAGTTTTTACCATGGCAGAGTAGCATATCCAGCTTTTAACCTCTGTCTTACTTTCATATTCTACTTCCTAATTATTATCCCAGCTGAATAATGTTTTCTGGTATCTGAACTTATAGCATAAAATATTTCTCTCTCTCTCTCGACTAACATTTCATTAAGATTTCCAATACAGTACTCTATATACATAATTTTGAAAATTAAGACTTATATTCTTATCAGTATGTAGTTACAGCATCCTACTGCACTTAACCCTTTGACTGTTTTGGTCGTATATATACGTCTTACTAGCCACCGTTTTTGACATAAATTCTAGCGGCTTCAAATCAAGCAGGAGAAAGCTGGTAGGCCCACATGTGAGAGAATGGGTCTGTGTGGTCAGTGTACACCATATAAAAAAATCCTGCAGCACGCAGTGCATATTGAGAAAAAAAAACTCCGACCTTTTTTTTTTTAATTAAAATGCCGAATTTGTGGTCTATTTTCGTATAGTATTTATGGTTGTATTCTCGTTTTCTTGGTCTAATTTGATAGAATGGAAAACATATTATAGAAATAGAGGTGATTTTGATTGGTTTTACTATGAAAAGAACCTTAAAATGGAGCTCAAAGTAGGGGAAATGTTTGATTTTTGCTGATTGTTAAAAGTAAACAAATGATGTCATTTTCCAATAAATGTCCAAGTAGCCATTCTAATATGCAGTCATGAATGGGTTGACATTATTTATACAATTACTACAATATTGCAGTAGTCTGCATAACAGTAATTCTTCTATTTTTTGTTTGAATAAAAATTACCCCTCTGATATTACCAAGAGTAATATCCTAGGGGCCTGGAGATGTGACTGATGAACAAAGAAAATGTTATTTTAGAGCCAGGAATGTCTGCACGGTTAATTCTGGACCCTATTTTGAAATTGTCATATTTTTAAATTTTCGTGAAATTGGCCAAATTGCAAATTTCTGACCACATTATTGGGTAGTTGAAGTCAGTAAATGGGCAGTTTCTTGTACTAAATCGATAGAAAAAATGGAGTTCTAAAGAAATAGCTATGAGTTTGGTCGACTGGAACAATGGAATTAGCCAAAAATAGGGCTCAAAGTGGGCGAAATCGCCAATTCGTTAATATCGCTGAGGCCGCTAACTTCGCGAGAGCGTACTTCCATCAGTTCTCTATCAGATTTCATTCTTTTGGTGTCATTACAATCTGGAAAAGATTCTCTATCATTTCATAGGAAAAACTAATTTTTTTTTTTTTTTTTTTTTTTTTTTTTTTTTTTTTTTTTTTTTTTTTTTTTTTTTTGAAATTTTGTGACACCAGGAGATACCTGAGGATTTGGGGTTGCGACAGTCAAGGGGTTAATCTGTTCCAGAGAGTGTGACTAAAGGCGAATTTGACGATTTCCGAATTCATTTTCCAGATAAGAAATAATGAAAATCCAATTAATCCATTCCAGACACCCAAAAGTATAAAAAAAAATTGTTTTACATGAAATATACATTTACATACACAGAAAACAATGATACATGAAGAATAAAACAATAATAACATGACACTTACCTTTATTGAAGACTATTCTTAATGTATTGAAGACGGGATGAGGGGAGAGGATGGAGAAATTACCGTTTGGAAGGGGAATCCCCTTCCATAAAGACTTCAGGTACCAAGTCCTTTTTTGGGGTTACTTCAGTTCTTTGTTTTTTAATGCCACTAGGACCAGCTTGAGTCACTGGACCCCCTGTTGCTCAAAAAAGTGTTCCACAGAGGTCTGTTTCTGGCGTATGTTAGGATTTGTGGCAGTGGCAGGGGAGTGTGTTTGGAGTCGGGACAAGGTAGACCTTCAATATGGCACTAATATCAACTCTGCGGCTTATTTATCTAGCACAGTTCATCTAATATGACATAATAAATAATATTAATAACATAAAAACATGATATATACTCTAGAATGAATAAAATATGGCATTAATGCTACAGTTTATTGCTTGCTAGCACTATAGCCTTTATCGACTCCTGCTGCTTTAGTATCGTACATATCTCAGAATCACTGAAGAAAGCACATTCTCCCCTCTCTCTCAGCCCTTTACCAAAGGGCTGACTGGCACTAGGAACTTTCTTTGGGCCCATGGTGGCTTATTTAGCAGTTGCAAGCACTAAAAAGAATGGAATATTACGAAATGTATCGTATGAATGCGTGGGGTGACTGTCACTCGCTGATAAACAATGGCAGACTGACTGTGAATGGTGTGGAATGGTGTGTGGGGGTGCTTGGGCCGCTCGTACGCATTTGAGACGAATGACCATTACCGAGCTATATGACGATCACCGAGCCAATATTTTTATGAAAAAACGTTACGATTACCGAATACTATTACGAAATCCGACAACTACGATATCCGGAGTCCACTGTAATTTATCACGTTTTTCGGTATTCATTTTCATGCTCTGGGCCTTTTAAAGCTTTCACTACTCATTGTCATATAATTTTTCAGCACAGCCTCTCCTCACTTAGCGATGTACTCGTTAAACGATGACTCGGCCTTACGACAGGCTGTCTGACCAGTAAGCATACCTAAATGATGTATATTAGAGCTGATTTCCTCTATTCTGTTTATTACAATATATATGTACAGCACACTACTGTATACACATTTAAAAATGTGCTAAAAATGTTATAAATGGTGCAAAGGTGACATTAACACAACATTAAAGATGGTTGACACAAACCCACTACCATTACAGTATGCTCCTCACTTAGCGACAAATTCATTTACTGACGTGGTCTTAGGAACAGAACTCCGTCGTTAAGTGAGGAGAGGCTGTATTCTTAAAAGAATTTCATCGTCATTATATGTCAAATCTTTACCTGATCTATCATTATCATTTTGTATATGCAGTTTCCCGAGTACTGTATTCTAAAACAGAACATTCTACTGCAATTTTTCCATTTACTAATTTCATTTGAGCCATACTATATTTACACTTTGTGAGTTAATCGCACATCTGTTTCATTCGTTTAATACTCTACCATGTTTCCAAATTTCTATGCATATTATTCATACACATTAAGCTCTTGTCTGCCCTTCATCCTAACCAACTTCAATTACTACATTATCCATACAATCAAATTTTATGCAGCCTCTCCTCACTTAACAGCGGAGTTCCATTCCTAAGACTACGTTGGTAAATGAATTCATCACTAAGTGAGGAGCATGCTATAATGGTAGTGGGTTTGTGTCATCCATCTTTGATATTGTTTTAATGTTGCCTTTGCATCATTTATAACATTTCTGGTATATTCTTAAATGTTTATACAGTAGTATATTGTATATTGTAATAAACAGAATAGAGGAAATCAGCTCTAATATACATTATTTAGATATGTATACTGGTCAGAGAGCCCATCGTAAGTCCGAGGCGTCAGTAAACAAGTATGTTGCTAAGTGAGGAGAGGTTGTACATATTTTATTGCATATTTTTTAATATTGGCAAAGTGTTGTAGTTTCTTGTGCATTTTATATCATTCCACCTCTATTCCTAACAAATTATTCTACTGTTAGTATACACTGGACCTGTTTAGCATGAGTCAGCAGGCCTACTGCATTGCTTCTCTATTCTTATAATTTTATATTTATTTCATGGGGGAGTGCTAAACCCATAGGGGTCATACAGTACCTTGGGTATGGTATGACATCAGATTTGGTCCAAGGAGGAGGAGGGCAGCCTCAATTCTTTGGATCAAGAGCCCTTCACTACCATCAAGGCATTTCCCTTGATGAGCCATATTTCATAAATCATCACTGCCTGTCAGCTTTTCAAATTCTTACATACTTATGAGTACATTTTTTTTTTTGTGTGTGCTTGCTTTGCGACTGGTGGATGAAGGAGCGAGCACTTAACTCTGATATTAACCCTCCTCTCAAACATCTCCTTGCCAACCTCAACAGAACACATGACCATAACACAAGGCACAGATCACTCTTTGATGTTCCTCGTGTCCATCTCACACTATGCAAAAACTCAATGCACATAAAAGGCCCTAAAATCTGGAATTCATTACCTGTAAATATAAAAGAAACACTACTTGTTTATAAATTCAAGTCTCTTCTCAAAGATCACTTACTCACCCAAAACCAAATAAATACTGAATAACTGAACCTTATAAATTTTTTTTATTTTTTTTTATTATCACACTGGCCGATTCCCACCAAGGCAGGGTGGCCCGAAAAAGAAAAACTTTCACCATCATTCACTCCATCACTGTCTTGCCAGAAGGGTGCTTTACACTACAGTTTTTAAACTGCAACATTAACACCCCTCCTTCAGAGTGCAGGCACTGTACTTCCCATCTCCAGGACTCAAGTCCGGCCTGCCGGTTTCCCTGAATCCCTTCATAAATGTTACTTTGCTCACACTCCAACAGCACGTCAAGTATTAAAAACCATTTGTCTCCATTCACTCCTATCAAACACGCTCACGCATGCCTGCTGGAAGTCCAAGCCCCTCGCACACAAAACCTCCTTTACCCCCTCCCTCCAACCCTTCCTAGGCCGACCCCTACCCCGCCTTCCTTCCACTACAGACTGATACACTCTTGAAGTCATTCTGTTTCGCTCCATTCTCTCTACATGTCCGAACCACCTCAACAACCCTTCCTCAGCCCTCTGGACAACAGTTTTGGTAATCCCGCACCTCCTCCTAACTTCCAAACTACGAATTCTCTGCATTATATTCACACCACACATTGCCCTCAGACATGACATCTCCACTGCCTCCAGCCTTCTCCTCGCTGCAACATTCATCACCCACGCTTCACACCCATATAAGAGCGTTGGTAAAACTATACTCTCATACATTCCCCTCTTTGCCTCCAAGGACAAAGTTCTTTGTCTCCACAGACTCCTAAGTGCACCACTCACTCTTTTTCCCTCATCAATTCTATGATTCACCTCATCTTTCATAGACCCATCCGCTGACACGTCCACTCCCAAATATCTGAATACGTTCACCTCCTCCATACTCTCTCCCTCCAATCTGATATTCAATCTTTCATCACCTAATCTTTTTGTTATCCTCATAACCTTACTCTTTCCTGTATTCACCTTTAATTTTCTTCTTTTGCACACCCTACCAAATTCATCCACCAATCTCTGCAACTTCTCTTCAGAATCTCCCAAGAGCACAGTGTCATCAGCAAAGAGCAGCTGTGACAACTCCCACTTTGTGTGTGATTCTTTATCTTTTAACTCCACGCCTCTTGCCAAGACCCTCGCATTTACTTCTCTTACAACCCCATCTATAAATATATTAAACAACCACGGTGACATCACACATCCTTGTCTAAGGCCTACTTTTACTGGGAAAAAATTTCCCTCTTTCCTACATACTCTAACTTGAGCCTCACTATCCTCGTAAAAACTCTTCACTGCTTTCAGTAACCTACCTCCTACACCATACACTTGCAACATCTGCCACATTGCCCCCCTATCCACCCTGTCATACGCCTTTTCCAAATCCATAAATGCCACAAAGACCTCTTTAGCCTTATCTAAATACTGTTCACTTATATGTTTCACTGTAAACACCTGGTCCACACACCCCCTACCTTTCCTAAAGCCTCCTTGTTCATCTGCTATCCTATTCTCCATCTTACTCTTAATTCTTTCAATTATAACTCTACCATACACTTTACCAGGTACACTCAACAGACTTATCCCCCTATAATTTTTGCACTCTCTTTTATCCCCTTTGCCTTTATACAAAGGAACTATGCATGCTCTCTGCCAATCCCTAGGTACCTTACCCTCTTCCATACATTTATTAAATAATTGCACCAACCACTCCAAAACTATATCCCCACCTGCTTTTAACATTTCTATCTTTATCCCATCAATCCCGGCTGCCTTACCCCCTTTCATTTTACCTACTGCCTCACGAACTTCCCCCACACTCACAACTGGCTCTTCCTCACTCCTACAAGATGTTATTCCTCCTTGCCCTATACACGAAATCACAGCTTCCCTATCTTCATCAACATTTAACAATTCCTCAAAATATTCCTTCCATCTTCCCAATACCTCTAACTCTCCATTTAATAACTCTCCTCTCCTATTTTTAACTGACAAATCCATTTGTTCTCTAGGCTTTCTTAACTTGTTAATCTCACTCCAAAACTTCTTCTTATTTTCAACAAAATTTGTTGATAACATCTCACCCACTCTCTCATTTGCTCTCTTTTTACATTGCTTCACCACTCTCTTAACTTCTCTCTTTTTCTCCATATACTCTTCCCTCCTTGCATCACTTCTACTTTGTAAAAACTTCTCATATGCTAACTTTTTCTCCCTTACTACTCTCTTTACATCATCATTCCACCAATCGTTCCTCTTCCCTCCTGCACCCACTTTCCTGTAACCACAAACTTCTGCTGAACACTCTAACACTACATTTTTAAACCTACCCCATACCTCTTCGACCCCATTGCCTATGCTCTCATTAGCCCATCTATCCTCCAATAGCTGTTTATATCTTACCCTAACTGCCTCCTCTTTTAGTTTATAAACCTTCACCTCTCTCTTCCCTGATGCTTCTATTCTCCTTGTATCCCATCTACCTTTTACTCTCAGTGTAGCTACAACTAGAAAGTGATCTGATATATCTGTGGCCCCTCTATAAACATGTACATCCTGAAGTCTACTCAACAGTCTTTTATCTACCAATACATAATCCAACAAACTACTGTCATTTCGCCCTACATCATATCGTGTATACTTATTTATCCTCTTTTTCTTAAAATATGTATTACCTATAACTAAACCCCTTTCTATACAAAGTTCAATCAAAGGGCTCCCATTATCATTTACACCTGGCACCCCAAACTTACCTACCACACCCTCTCTAAAAGTTTCTCCTACTTTAGCATTCAAGTCCCCTACCACAATTACTCTCTCACTTGGTTCAAAGGCTCCTATACATTCACTTAACATCTCCCAAAATCTCTCTCTCTCCTCTGCATTCCTCTCTTCTCCAGGTGCATACACGCTTATTATGACCCACTTCTCGCATCCAACCTTTACTTTAATCCACATAATTCTTGAACCTTATAAATTGTATATCTTAAATGTTTCTCACAATTATATCACATAAATGTTAAACCTAAAACCCAATCTAACCTTATTATTTTTTAAATACACTACCTAACAGAATATTCCATTCGACTGAATGTACAGCAATGCATGCAACCATATGACCTGTCTTTGTAATACTCATTTGTGCTTTATAGTTATCTGTTTACAATAATGTTTTATCACTGATTTCATCATTGCTTAGTTAATCTTAAGCTAATTTTAAGCCAGCCCATAATGCTATGCATATAAGTGGCTTTGGCATGCCGCTCTTACCTGTATTTTTTTGTACCTCTGTATGTATGCTCAAATTACTAAATAAATAAATAAATAAATAAATACTTCACATAAATAAAAATCCTTAGTGCTATTTTTACTAATAAGTATGAATTTTTTAATGATTTTGAAAGTGAATTTTTTGTATCAGCTATATAAATTGCAATTTCTGTATTGAAGTGCTTTTGTAATATATAACATTAGTGCATGTATTATCAACACGACTTTTTTCAGAATTTCGACGGAGGATAGAATTAATCCAGGATTTTACTATGCCTGATGTAAGTGGCTGCGTACGTGTATCTCCAGATGGCCGGTATATTTTAATCACAGGAACTTACAAGCCAAGAGTAAAATGCTATGAAGTTGCTGCACTTTCTCTTAAATTTGAGAGATGTTTTGATGCTGAAGTCGTTCAGTTTGAGATTTTGTCTGAAGACTATAGCAAGGTTAGCTTGATGTTATAATATACTGTACCAGTACAGTATATGATTTCTTTGTCTTGTTAAAATGCATATATTAGTACAATACAGTATTCATAAATTTATTATTTTATTTAATATATATGTTGATCTCTTATTTGGGTCACCCTGCCTTGGCAGGTGATGGATGATGAGTGAAAAAAAAAAAGTTGATCACTTGTTAATTAAAGGCTTTTGTTGTATGGTATTCTTTTAAAGAAGCAGGTTTTTCAAACTAAACAATACTGTTAAATCTTGTTTCAGCTGGTTTTCTTACAAGAGGGAAGGTATGTTGAGTTTCACAATCAAGGAGGGCGTTGGTTTCGGACACGAATTCCAAAATTTGGACGTGACTTGGCCTATCATTATCCCTCTTGTGATCTCTATTTTGCTGCATCAGGGTGAGTATTATTTGGCTGTAAGATTAAACTACAAAATATAATGGGATTTTGCTTAAAAAGTAAATTTGTTTAAATGTAAGCTCCTCTGTATAGTTCAGTTTTTCATAAATACAATTGGAAAATTGGAAAATGTCAAATTGAGAAGTTTATGTAGATTGAAGTGTCACCAATGAATTGAGTACAAAGAATGAATTCTTT
The DNA here is from genome assembly GCF_038502225.1 of Cherax quadricarinatus. Taxonomy (NCBI): domain Eukaryota; kingdom Metazoa; phylum Arthropoda; class Malacostraca; order Decapoda; family Parastacidae; genus Cherax; species Cherax quadricarinatus. The sequence continues at coordinate 11,467,029 of NC_091324.1, forward strand.
GCTGGGGTGCAAAAAGTTCCTTATAGTCTGTATACTATAATGTATCTTCATTATATCTTCCAAAAATTTTATTAGTAGGAGTCCTCTTAAAAGTTAGTTGTTATTTATATATTATTAACTTTCCAGGAGTGATATATATCGATTAAATTTGCACCAAGGCCGGTTCTTGAACTCTCTGCAGACAGATGCCCCAGGTGTAAACAAATGTGTTTTTAACAATGTCCATTACCTCTTTACCTGTGGGACTGAAGATGGTAGAATTGAGGCTTGGGACCCAAGATCAAGACACAGAGTTGGAGTGTTAGACTGTGCAATGCATATGGCTACAGAAAACATTCAGTAAGTCTTCTCATTGAATGAATGCATATATAAATTACCGTTAAAATGAGTTAAGAATGTTTTAAAATAAGGCAGAGTACTTCTTTCTTTCAACAAACCAGCCATATCCCACCGAGGCAGGGTGGCCCAAAAAGAAAAACAAAAGTAAGGCAGAGTACTAAGGCTACTTATTGTCACTGTGGCTGTTCACTATAATTAGATGCTACATGACTTAATTCAAAAGTGATAGTAAGAATATTTGGGATAGATTACCATAAGGTAAAGTGATAGAAAATTAGTTTAGTTAATTAGAAGTATAAGTTAGGCTTATACTGTAAAGGGCCTAGAAGAATTTTTATAGTAAATGCTAGTAGAGTAAAATTTTTATATTCATAATAGAAGAACTGTAGTGTATTGTTAACTCAGTTGGTAAAAATTGTATGTCTTGAGTGAATTGAGAAAGTTTGGATAATTATATGACAGAATTGGCAATTAGAAATAAAATTATATTCTGTATATTCTTGAGCATGAATTGAAGTTTTAATTTTACTTACCTTATGTTTTAATTTTTCAGGTTAGGCAGTTACAAGTCAGTGAAGCAACTGGGCATTACGGCTTTAGCCTACAATGACACGCTCACATTGGGTGTAGGCACACAAACTGGACAGGTAAAGTGTTTGTTTTGTGAAGCTGTGGGATATAAAAAAGCTACCTCTGATTAGACTGCAAAGGACAGATTGGGGTATCAGTACCTTTTACCTCTTTTTTTTTTAAGGAAGTTTTAGGTCAACTAATATGGTCGTTGTTTCTTTACTATGGTTGTTTCTTTACTATCTATAATCTTTTATATGTTAATAGTAGCAAAAGTTACACATTGAAAAATCTAATAGGAATTTTTGTCACTGACCATCTTTAAATTAATTACAGTTGAAATTTGAAATAAATCCAAACAGAATTTTTACATTTCATGATTGTCACAAAAACATAAGAATGCATCATTCAGTTACCTTCAGGAATAAAAGTGTGCCAAGAAAAAAGTTGAATGCAGTAAACATGTAAAAAGAGAAATAAGAAATTAATAATGTTTAAAAATTTGGTGGGAAATACGTTTATGGGTGATATCAACAAAGATGTTTCATTCATTTGTTTTACTTATGTTCTTTGTGTTTGTGGCCTTTTGTGGAACCAAACTGAATTACACTTCTTATATTAACTCTTTTCTATTTGATTTTATTCCTTCAGGTGCTGCTTTATGATATCCGTTCAGACAAACCACTGTTGATAAAAGATCATAATGATGGATTTCCTATTACGGATCTGGAGTTTCATAATTCAGCAGGGTTAGTTCTCTCCATGTCTCCCAAAATTGTCAAGATTTGGAACAAAGATACAGTAAGTAATGTAAAGTATCATTGTCTTTATAATTATAGGTAGATTCAGTGATTTTCGTAGTTGCTAAGATAAATTGATGTAATAAGAACATAAGAAAGAAGGAACACTGCAGCAGGCCTACTGACCCATGCAAAGCAGGTCCATCCCTCCCCCATCCTGGATTAGCCCAATGACCCACCTATTCAGGTCACTTCCACTTAAGGAAGGAGCAAGGCATCAGACCTAGTAGCACAATACACACCCACCCACACCCACTCATGTATTTATCTAACCTATTTTTAAAACTACACAACGTTTTAGCCTCTATAATTGTACTCGGGAGTTTGTTGCACTCGTCCACAACTCTATTACCAAACCAGTACTTTCCTATATCCTTCCTGAATCTGAATTTTTCCAACCTGAAACCATTGCTGCAAGTCCTGTCTTGGCTGGAAATTTTCAGCACGCTATTTACATCGCCTTTATTTATGCCTGTTTTCCATTTATACACCTCGATCATATTCCCCCTAATTCTACGCCTTTCGAGAGAGTGCAGATTCAGGGGCCTCAGTCTATCCTCATAGGGAAGATTTCTGATACATGGGATCAACTTTGTCATCCTCCTCTGTACGTTTTCCAGTGCATTTATATCCATTCTGTAATACGGTGACCAGAACTGTGTAGCATAATCTAAATGAGGCCTAACCAAGGATATATAGAGTTGAAGAACAACCTGAGGACTTCAATTATTTATACTTCTAGACATGAAGCCAAGGATTCTGTTAGCTTTATTGCAAACACTGATGCATGGTTGTCTTGGTTTTAGATTATTGCTAACCAGAACTCCTAAATCCGTTTTGCAATCAGTAGTACAGTGGACCCCCGGTTAACGATATTTTTTCACTCCAGAAGTATGTTCAGGTGCCAGTACTGACCGAATTTGTTCCCATAAGAAATATTGTGAAGTAGATTAGTCCATTTCAGACCCCCAAACATACATGTACAAACGCACTTACATAAATACACTTACATAATTGGTCGCATTCGGAGGTAATCGTTATGCGGGGGTCCACTGTATTAAGATCTCCATTATTTAGCTTATATGTGGCATGGTTATTTTCCTGTCCAACATTTAGAACTGCATTTGTCTATATTAAACTGCATCTGCCACTTCTCCAACCATTGCATCAGTCTGTTCAGATCATCCTGGAGTGCTCTAGTGTCCTCATTAGAATGAATTGGCTGGCCTATTTTGGTGTCATCAGCAAATTTGCTTATGTCACTATTTATTCCCTTATCTATGTCGTTTATGTAAATTGTGAACAACAACGGGCCCAACAATGGCCCCTGCGGAACACCGCTAGTGAAGTGCCCCCATTCTTATTTCTCCCCATTTATGCAAACTCTCTGCTGCCTATTTGTCAACCATGCCTCTACCCAGGAAAAAAATTCTCCTCCTATTCCATGTGTCTTAAGTTTCCTCAATAGCCTCTGATAGGGAATTCTATCGAAAGCCTTACTGAAGTCCATATACACAATATCATATTCATTACCATGATCTACCTCCTCAAACACCTTAGTGAAAAATGTTAGTAAATTCGTAAGACAGGAACGCCCCTTTGTAAAACCGTTTTGAGATTCATTAACCAATTTATGCCTATCAAGATCGCTATGAATTGCTTCAACAATTATTGATTCCATAAATTTTCCCACTATGGAGGTAAGGCTTATTGGTCTATAGTTTGAAGCTAAGGACCTGTCACCTGCCTTGTAAATAGGTATTACTTTTGCCATTTTCCACTTATCAGGCACTATGCCAGTTTGTAGTGATATGTTAAAAAGATTAGCCAAAGGTATGCTAAGTTCCTCTTTACATTCCATTAACACCCTTACAAATAGTTCATCAGGGCCTAGGGATTTGTTAGGTTTTAACTTCTCTATTTGTCTGAGGACCATGTCACTAGTTACTGCAATTGTGCATAGTTTATTATCATCCTGTTCTACATAATCTATTATTTCTGGAATTTTGCTAGTATCTTCCTGAGTAAAAACTGAGAGGAAGTAAGTATTGAAAATTTCACACACATCCTTATCACTGTCAGTGATTTGACCTGAGTTACTCTTAAGTGGACCTATCTTGTCCCTAATCTTACTTCTGTATACCAGAAAGAACCCTTTTGGGTTAGTCTTCGAATACCTTGCGACCTTAGCCTCATAATCCCTTTTTGCTTTTCTTAATATTTTTCTTTTATTTCTCTCTTTAACCTTTTCAGGGTCCATGCCGTAGATCTACGGCTTTACGTTGAGGGTCCAAACCGTATATCTATGCCATGAGCTCAGCTCACTCTGATAAGCTGTGAGCGGTAAATTTGGGCCTAGATATGAGTGAATACATTTATGTGGTATGTGTGCACCACATAAAACAAATCCTGCAGCACACAGTGCATAATGAGAGAAAAAAACTAAGACTAATTTTCGATTAAAACAGCGACTTTGCAGTGTTTTTCATATGTTTTTTGTAGTTGTATTTGCAATTTCTTGGTCTCATTTGATAGATTGGAAGATATATTACAGAAATAGAGATAATTTTGATTGGTTTTATTACTGGAAATGGTTTGAAACCGAGCTCAAAGTAGCGGAAATGTTAAATTTTTGCAGATGTTCAAGAGTAAACAAATGACCTCACACGTCCAATACACGCCAGCTGGTGGGTCTAATATATGTTCACATATGTGGTGATATTATTTATACAATTATTACATTATGGCATAACAGTAAATCTTCAATTTTTTGGTTTGAATAAAAATTCATTATGTGAATAAAATAATCAAAACGGAATTCATTTGTAAAGCATGAAAACATAACTAATGAACAGAGGAAATGTTAGCTTAGTGCCAGGAATGCCTTCTTTGTTTATTCTGGACTCTATTTTGAAATTGGAATATTTTGAACTTTGCATTAAATTGGCCAAATTACCAATTTCCGATCACTTTATTTTGTAGTTGAAACAGTTGACTTGGCGATTTCTTGTGCTCAATCGATAAAATAGAAGTAATACTAGTGAAATAGCTAAGAATTTGGTCGACTGGAATAATGTAATTGGCCCAAAATGGGAGTCAAAGTCGGCAAAATCGCCGATATGTAAATATCGCTGACATATCAAAATTTGTGAGAGCATAATTTCGTCAATTTTCCATCAAATTTTGTACTTTTTGTTTTATTACCTTCAGAAAAAGATTCTCTACCATTTCATAAGAAAAAATAGCAATTATTTTTTGAAAATTTTTGGATACTGGTGCACTTAGAAATTTAGCCTCTGGACCCTGAAAGGGTTAATTGAATATAATGTATTGATTACTTAACTGCCCATCCCCTCTTTTGATACACCTATATATGCTTCTTTTTTGGCCACCGAGATGTTTTAATCTATTGTTCATCCATGTGGGATCATTTCGGTTAGATCTACTTTCTCTACTTGGAACAAAAGTTGTCTGGGCAGCTAGAACTATGCTCTGAAAAATGTCATATTGGCAACCAAGATCACCTTCCTGACCCATAGTCAGGTCATCCCAATTTAGCCCACCCAGGTAATTTTTCAGTCCCATGAAATCGGCCAAGCGAAAGTCTTGGACAGAGATTTGATTGCATTTTTCTTGGTAATTCCATGATATACTGAAACTAAGTGATTTGTGATCACTTTTCCCCAGCTCATCATTAACCTCAAGATTATTAATTAGTGATTCTTTGTTGGCAAGAACCAAGTCAAGCAGAGTGTTTCCTCTAGTTGGTTTTGTCACAAACTGTTTTAAAAAGCAATCCTGGACCGTATCAAGAAAGTCACTAGACTCAAGGGTTCCTGTTGTATTGTTCCAATCAATTTGTCTAAAGTTAAAATCTCCCGTTAACACAAAATTTTCATATCTAGATGCCTTATGAATTTCGTCCCATAACAGCTTACTGCACTCCCTATCAAGGTTTGGGGGCCTATAAATCACACCTAAAATTAATTTGTCACGACCCTCGAAAAACTGTAGCCAAACATTCTGTGTCCGATGTTTCTAATCTTATATCATGTCTAAGACAACAATTTAAATTATCTCTGACATACATCGCCACTCCACCACCCTTCCTGTTGACCCTATCAGTGTGGAATAGTTTATAACCCTGTATGTTGCATTCAGAAGGTATTTCTCTATCTTGTTAAAAAAAAAATCTATATTACCTGTACTTGCAAGTAATCTTAGCTCATCTATCTTATTTCTTAGACTCCTACTATTTGTGTAGTAAACCTTCAGAGAGCTAGTCACTCGTTGCCCTCTACTATCTCTCTTTGTTTGTTGATCAATTGATTTGCCTTTACTAGCAACTTTATTTTGAATATTGTCTTTTAAACACATCCCTGAGGTATCCCTGTAATATCTGCTGTTTTCAACCCTAATTCTTCAGCCAATTAGACAATAGATATACAGGTGGGCCCTGCTTTACAGGGCTTCACGTTGCAGCATTTCGTTAATGCAGTTATACCCATTCTTCATTTATTCAGACTTCCTACAATAAATACTTTTGTCCTTAGCTATTAAGCTAAGGGCAAAAATATTTTAAGGTATGTAATGTGTCTTACACTTAGGTCACACTACACTTGCATGTATAAGCATATATATACACACCCCTCTGGGTTTTCTTCTGGTTTCTTACTAGTTCTTGTTCTTGTTTATTTCTTCTTATTTCCATGGGGAAGTGGAACAGAATTCTTGCTCCGTAAACCATGCCTGTTGTAAGAGGCGACTAAAATGCCGGGAGCAAGGGGCTAGTAACCTCTTCTCCTGTATACATTACTAAAGTTAAAAAAAGAGAAACTTTTGTTTTTCTTTTCTTTGTTTTTGGTGGGATGCAGCTAGTTTATTGAAAGAAGAAGAACGTAATGTGTGTATTGAATATGCACATTTAAGGCCTAGCTCTATTGTTCATTTAATATATGATAGTGTAAACATGTTATCAGGCTTTTACATACATTGAAAAGTGAGAAAAGACTGTTTCATTTTACAGCAATTTTTGCTTTACAGTGGTAGCCTGGAACCTAACCTACACTATTCAGAGTGTAGTGCCTACACTCTGAATAGTAGGTGGGGATGTTGACATTTCGAGGGTCATTTAAGTTGAGAGGTTTATGCACTTGTGGCAATTGTCTGATTAAACACATGCGGCAGAATGGGTTTAGAAATGAGATGGCTCTTCTTGTTCCTTGCTTTACAAATGATGCTCTTTGAAACAGTACACTGTAATAGATTATCAAATTTCACTGAACTATATGGGAAAAAATTTTAATCTTTGAAGCATCAAAATATATTGTGGCAATAATTTTGAGCATGAAGCTTAAAATTTATGACTTGGTACTCTGTCTTTCTTAAAAGTTATTGTGAATAATCTGGTTGTCCTTGGTGTTATTAGATAGTTTATTGGAAGCAAATGTTGCACAGTACATACCATATTACTGGCCATAAGTCAAGGTAAAATTTCACTCAAAATTATCATAGTTTTGTCTAATACCAAATAGAAGTTGAAAGAATACTTTCATGTCTCACATATGAGAGTAATTTTTTTTTTTTCATCAGCAGTCAACACGTGCAGTGTTTTCACATCTGAAGAAAGTGGTCATAATGTTTGTATATAAATTATCAACCCAGGAGTCACAGGTCTCCACAGATGGGTAAATGAGGTGTTTCCTGCATCAGCAGTCAAAACATTCACTTTTTTTGCATATTGTCTGTCCTCTTCTTCACCAGGTTAAAGATATAAAAAAATGGAGGTAATGTTTATATGAAAATTGTTTATCCACTTGTCACAAGTTCTGGTTATGTGTATATGAGAGATGCCATGATATATATGAGAGATGCCATGACTGGTGATGCCATATCACAATACCAATAATTAAACTTCAAAATTTACAGCATTAATACAATAAAATAATTTTTAATATTAATGCATAATATCCAGAAAGCTTTTTTTTCATTTTCAATCCTCTTGTATTTTTACACTCATATGGTAACAGGTATGAAAATACAATTTTCTGCTTATACTGAATTAATACTTTTTATGGGCCACCTCTTGGGTTCCATAACACATCTAAACAATACTGTAATTCATTCTATGTATTGGCCAACATACTGTGTTTGGATTGAATTTTCCAGTGCCATTATTTATTCTAGCACAAAATGCTCTAATGACAATTACTGGTACCTGGAAATTACAGTCCTTCAAACCCCTCCACAAGAAGTCTGAAGACAAGGTATCAGGGAAGGTGAGGGCCAATTGATGGGGGCCATTATGCCACATCCATCTGCCAGGGAAGTTGATGTTACAATAACCATGCTATCATATGCACAGCACTACATTTTTATATATATTTTACCATATTGTAGAGTTGAAAGAGTTTGACAGCCAGCAGTTGAGTATTGTTCGGTTAAGGGTTGAAATATCCAGCAGTTGAGTATTGTTAGGTTGAGGGGTTGAGACAGCCAAGCCATTCCAACCCTTCAACCTTACAGTAACAACAATGAGTAAGACACACATACAACAGTAAGTTTTTTTTTTCTTTTTCAACAAGTTGGCCATCTCCCACAGAGGCAGGGTGAGCCCCCAAAAAAAGAAAAACCATAAAAGAAAAAAATTTTCATCATGTAGGTAGTGGGTTGGTAGACAGCAACCGCCCAGGGAGGTATTACCGTCTTACCATCCTGCCAAGTGAGTGTAAAACGAAAGCCTGTAATTGTTTTACGTGATGGTAGGATTGCTGGTGTACTTTTTTCTGTCTCATAAACATGCAAGATTTCAGGTACGTCTTGCTACTTCTACTTACGCTTAGGTCACACTACACATACATGTACAAGCATATACATGTATATACACACCCCTCTGGGTTTTCTTCTATTTTCTTTCTAGTTCTTGTTCTTGTTTATTTCCTCTTATCTCCATGGGGAAGTGGAACAGAATTCTTCCTCCGTAAGCCATGTGTGTTGTAAGAGGTGACTAAAATGCCGGGAGCAAGGGGCTAGTAACCCCTTCTCCTGTATAAATTACTAAATTTAAAAAGAGAAACGTTCGTTTTTCTTTTTGGGCCACCCTGCCTCTGTGGGATATGGTCGGTTTGTTGAAAGAAGAAGACATATATCTTTCTTTCAACACACCGGCCGTATCCCACCAAGGCAGGGTGGCCCAAAAAGAAAAACGAAAGTTTCTCTTAAATTTAGTAATTTATATGGGAGAAGGGGTTACTAGCCCCTTGCTCCCGGCATTTTAGTCGCCTCTTACAACACGCATGGCTTACGGAGGAAGAATTCTGTTCCACTTCCCCATGGAGAGAAGAGGAAATAAACAAGAACAAGAACTAGAAAGAAAATAGAAGAATACCCAGAGGGGTGTGTACACCTACCATCCGACTTACGATCGAGTTCGGTTCTGAGAAACTGGTCGTAAGTCGAACTTTACTACTGAATATCAACAAAACATTTTTGTAATGACTTTATTTTATTTTTTTATTTGGGTATTTCATGTTTTACTGTACTTTTTATGCTGTTAGTACTGTATTTTATACTGTAAGGTTTAGGATAAACACTTTGTACAACACAAATAGTTGTTTATTTCCCAGAAATTTGGCATAAAAAGCACGGTCGTAAGTCGAGTGGTCGTAAGTCGAGCAGGTCGTAAGTCGGATGGTAGGTGTATATATATGCTTGTACATGTATGTGTAGTGTGACCTAAGTGCAAGTAGAAGTAGCAAGACATACCTGAAATCTTGCATGTTTATGAGACAGACAAAAGACACCAGCAATCCTACCATCATGTAAAACAATTACAGGTTTTCGTTGTACACTCACTTGGCAGGACGGTAGTACCTCCCTGGGTGGTTGCTGTTTACCAACCTACTATCTAGGATATATATGTACTATACTTTCTTTCTTTCTTTCAACACACCGGCCGTATCCCACCGAGGAGGGGTGGCCCAAAAGGAAAAACTAAAGTTTCTCCTTTTACATTTAGTAATATATACAGGAGAAGAGGTTACTAGCCCCTTGCTCCCGGCATTTTAGTCGCCTCTTACAACACGCATGGCTTACGGAGGAAGAATTCTGTTCCACTTCCCCATGGAGATAAGAGGAAATAAACAAGAATAAGAACTAGAAAGAAAATAGAAGAAAACCCAGAGGGGTGTGTATATATGTGCTTGTACATGTATGTGTAGTGTGACCTAAGTGTAAGTAGAAGTAGCAAGACGTACCTGAAATCTTGCATGTTCATGAGACAGAAAAAAGGACACCAGCAATCCTACCATCATGTAAAACAATTACAGGCTTTCGTTGTACACTCACTTGGCAGGACGGTAGTACCTCCCTGGGTGGTTGCTGTTTACCAACCTACTATCTAGGATATATATGTACTATACGTATATATATATATATCCCTCTGGGTTTTCTTCTATTTTCTTACTAGTTCTTGTTCTTTTTTCCTCATATCTCAATGGGGAAGTGGAACAGAATACCTCCTATGTAAGCCATGTGTGTTGTGAGAGGTGACTAACATGCTGGAAGCAAAGGGCTAGTTACCCCTTCTCCTATATACATTACTAAGTTAAAAGGAGAAACTTTTGTTTTTATTTTTGGGCCACCCTGCTTCAGTGGGATAGGGCCGGTTTGTTGAAAGAAGGAGAAACATGCAAAATTTCAGGTATGTCTTGCTACTTCTACTTATACTTAGGTCACACTACACATGCATATACACGTTTATGTATACACACTCATCTGAGTTTTTTTTTATTTTATCTTAATAGTTCTTGTTCTTATTACTTTTCCTTTCATATCCATTGGGAAGTGGAATAAGAATCTTTCCTCTGTAAGCCATGCTTGTTGTAAAAGTCAACTAAAATGCCAGAAGCAATGGGCTAGTAACCCCTTTTCCCGTATAACTTAATAAAAAGAAAAAAGAAGAAAACCGTCAAGTAACAGTATCTTATTGAAAAAACATTTTGCCTACTCTGCAGAATTCATCAGTTGAATACAGAAATAAAGATACCTAGTGTTACATGTCTTATTCATCAGTTTGCTGGTACTGTATACCATGTATAATATGTTATGCATCCTGAGTATTCTTTCGATATCATAATAATTTTTTACATGAATTTTTGTATTATCTACTTATAAAATGCGCATATAATTTTTTCATGTATTTTTGTATTATCTACTTATTAAATGGGCATATAATTTTTAAGTATATTTAACAAAAAATTTGACTTTGGTTGATAATATAGGTACTTTTAATCTGAATTTTTTTTTTTAGTTTATTCTATATCATTGGTTTTATCTAACCTATATAGTCAATTATTTAAAGCAGTGCCAAATTAGTTATTATAATGACCTTACTTTGCAGGGAGCCCCTCACACCAGCATTGAGTCTGGAGTGGACTACAATGATATGTGTTTAGTACCAAACTCTGGCATGTTGTTTTTGACTACTGAGGATGTAAAGATGCAAACATATTTCCTACCTGTGAGTATTTTATTTCTGACTGTAAAGAACGAAACTGAGCATGTGTATTAACTAGTATAAGTTGTGGTGGTGGAGGAAAAATTATTTTAGAGAATTTTTCTGATAAGTAAGGAATTGTGTTGGAGGCCATGTAAAAATACCTTGTTCATCAAGATTTAGAAAGTGCACTTAAAATAGTTATAGGTAGTAGGTTGGTAGACAGCAACCACTCAGGGAGGTACTACCATCCTGCCAAGTGAGTGTAAAACGAAAGCCTGTAATTGTTTTACATGATGGTAGGATTGCTGGTGTCTTTTTTCTGTCTCTTAAACATTCAAGATTTCAGGTACATCTTGCTACTTCTACTTGCACTTAGGTCACACTACACATACATGTACAAGCATATATATACACACACCCCTCTGGGTTTTCTTCTATTTTCTTTCTAGTTCTTGTTCTTGTTTATTTCCTCTTACCTCCATGGGGAAGTGGAATAGAATTCTTCCTCCGTAAGCCATGCGTGTTGTAAGAGGCGACTAAAATGCCGGGAGCAAGGGCCTAGTAACCCCTTCTGTATAAATTACTAAATTTAGAAAGAGAAACTTTCGTTTTTCTTTTTGGGCCACCCTGCCTTGGTGGGATATGGCCGGTTTGTTAAAAAAAAAAATTAAAATAGTTATAGGTAGTAGGTTGGTAGACAGCAACCACTCAGGGAGGTACTACCATCCTGCCAGGTGAGTGTAAAACGAAAGCCTGTAATTGTTTTACATGATGGTAGGATTGCTGGTGTCCTTTTTTTCCGTCTCAAAAACATGCAAGATTTCAGGTACGTCTTGCTACTTCTACTTATGTGATGAATGGTTTGAAAAACCGACAAGTTGAAGATTGAGACACTTATGCAGCATATGGGAATCTTTATTCCTCTCCTTATGCCTTCCTCTTTGTATTGGACTGATGAAGCCACTGTGTGGCGAAACGTTTCCTGAATAAAGATTCCCATGTGCTGCATAAGTGTCTCAATCTTCTACTTCTACTTAGGTCACACTACACATACATGTACAAGCATATATACACACACCCTTCTGGGTTTTCTTATATTTTCTTTCTAGTTCCTGTTCTTGTTTATCTCCTTTTACCTCCAATGGGGAAGTGGAACAGAATTCTTCCTCCATAAACCATGCGTGTTGTAAGAGGTGACTAAAATGCCGGGAGCAAGGGGCTAGTAACCCCCTTCTCCTGTATAAATTACTGAATTTAAAAAGAGAAACATTCATTTTTCTTTTTGGGCCACCCTGCCTTGGTGGGATATGGCCGGTTTGTCGAAAAAAAAGAAAAAAAAAATTTAAAATAGTTGGAAAAGAAGATATGTTTTATTAACCCTTTCAGGGTCCGTCCCGTAGATCTACGGCTTTGCGTTCAGTGTCCAAACCGTAGATCTACGTCATAAAACAAATCCTGCAGCACACTGTGTATAATGAGAGAAAAAAAACTGAAACCAAGATTTACGATTAAAACAGCAACTTTGCAGTGTTTTTTCGTATGTTTTTTATAGTTGTATTTGCAATTTCTTGGTCTCATTTGATAGAATGGAAGACATATTACAGAAATAGAGATGATTTTTATTGGTTTTAGCACTGGAAATGGCTTGAAACTGAGTTCAAAGTAGCGGAAATGTTAAATTTTTGTCGATGTTCAAGAGTAAACAAACGACCTCACACGTCTAATACATGCCAGCTGGTGGATCTAATACACATTCACAAATGTGGTGATGATATTTATACAATTATTACAATATTGCATAACAGTAAATCTTCTATTTTTTGGAGTGAATAAAAATTCATTATGTAAATAAAAAATAAAAATGGGATTTATTTGTAAAGCCTCAAAACGTAACTAATGAACCGAGGAAATGTTAGTTTAGTGCCAGGAATGCCTACATTGTTTATTCTGGATGTTATTTTGAAATTGGAATATTTTGAACTTTGTGTTAAATTGGCCAAATTACCAATTTCCGATCACTTTATTTTGTAGTTGAAACAGTTGACTTGGCGATTTCTTGTGCTCAATCGATAGAATAGAAGTAATACTAGTGAAATAGCTAAGAATTTGGTTGACTGGAATGATGTAATTGGCCTAAAATGGAAGTCAAAGTCGGCAAAATCGCCGATTCGTAAATATCGCTGACACATCAAAATTCGCGAGAGCATAATTTCGTCAGTTTTCCATCAAATTTCGTACTTTTTGTTTTATTACCTTCGCAAAAAGATTCTCTACCATTTCATAAGAAAAAATAACAAATTTTTTTTTTTTGAAAATTCTTGGACACTGGGGCACCACTTCAGATTTGGGCCTTGGACCCTGAAGGGGTTAAATAAAAGGATTTGTATGGTTCCCAGAGCTAGAAGAAATAAAAGTTACATAAACAAATTGAAATCATTGAAAATGTCCATGCTGATTTATTGGAGAAGGCATGACAATCACATATAAGATCTTGAAAGGGTATGAGAAAATACATTAAGATGCAGTAACATCAGCAGAGAACAAAAGGTCACAGTTGTAAATCAAGAAAAAATAAAGCCTCAAGATATTAGAAAATTGTTTCTTCATAAATAGTGAGGAAGAACAATAAGATTGGGTTCCACGAGCTCAGTCCTCACCTGTTCTGTGATTAGTGCGTTGAGATTATAGGAAACTAAAAGTTTTTGTAATTAATTAAATACTAAAGATGAGATACAATGAGTATTTCTCTGTTCTGTAACTATAACAACAAATGTGCATTGCAGGTAGGTAATCATGCACACATTAGAGAATTGTGATATCAGACAGAGAGGTTCAGCTCTTGACCTCACAACATACATAAGAATATAAGAAAGAAGGAGCACTGCAGCAGGCCTACTGACCCATGCGGAGCAGGTCCATCTCTCCCCCCGGATTAGCCCAATGACCCACCCAGTCTGGTCACCTCCACTCAAGGAAGGAGCACGGCACCAGACCCAGCAGCACAAGCTAGTCAGGTCCAACTCACACTCACCCACACTCACTCATCTATTTATCTAACCTATTTTTAAAACTACACAACGTTTTAGCCTCAATAACTGTACTCAGGAGTTTGTTCCACTCATCCACAACTCTATTACCAAACCAGTGCTTTGCTATATCCTTCCTGAATCTGAATTTTTCCAACTTGAAACCATTGCTGCGAGTCCTGTCTTGGCTGGAAATTTTCAGCACGCTATTTACATCTCCTTTATTTATCCCTGTTTCCCATTTACATATACACCTCGATCATAGTGGTATGGTAGGGCCCCGCTTTATGGCATTTCGCCTTACGGCGTTCTGCTAATACAGCGATTTCAAATTATGACCAAAATTTGCTATACGGCAAGTGCTCTTTCAAATACGGCACCCCACCCGATTTGTTTACATTCTCCATGAGCACATCTATTATGTCTGGAAACTTTCCAAAATTTCAAGTGTTTTAACCCTTTGAGGGTTGAGAGGCCCTCTCCCAAACTCATTCTCAGGGTCAAAAAATTTAAAAAAAAAATAAATTATTTTTTCTCGTGAAATGATAGAGAATCATTTTCTGATCATAATGACACCTAAAGTATAAAATTTGATGAAAAACTTAAAGAATTATGCTCTTGCGAAGTTAGCGGTCTCAAAGTTGGCGATTACGCCCACTGTGGGACCTATTTTTGGCCAATTCCAATGTTGCAGTTGACTAAAATCATAGCTATTTCCCTAGAACTCCATTTATTCTATCGATTGAGTACAAGAATCCGCTCATATACCGATTTCAACTACCCAATGAAGTGGTCAGAAATTGGCAATTTGGGCAATTTCACACAAATTTCAAAAGATACCAATTTCAAAATTATTTTTATTTTTTTTTATTATCACACTGGCCGATTCCCACCAAGGCAGGGTGGCCCGAAAAAGAAAAACTTTCACCATCATTCACTCCATCACTGTCTTGCCAGAAGGGTGCTTTTACACTACAGTTTTTAAACTGCAACATTAGCACCCCTCCTTCAGAGTGCAGGCACTGTACTTCCCATCTCCAGGACTCAAGTCCGGCCTGCCGGTTTCCCTGATCCCCTTCATAAATGTTACTTTGCTCACACTCCAACAGCACGTCAAGTATTAAAAACCATTTGTCTCCATTCACTCCTATCAAACACGCTCACGCATGTCTGCTGGAAGTCCAAGCCCCTCGCACACAAAACCTCCTTTACCCCCTCCCTCCAACCTTTCCTAGGCCGACCCCTACCCCGCCTTCCTTCCACTACAGACTGATACACTCTCGAAGTCACTCTCTTTCGCTCCATTCTCTCTACATGTCTGAACCACCTCAACAACCCTTCCTCAGCCCTCTGGACAACAGTTTTGGTAATCCCGCTCCTCCTCTTAACTTCCAAACTACAAATTCTCTGCATTATATTCACACCACACATTGCCCTCAGACATGACATCTCCACTGCCTCCAGCCTTCTCCTCGCTGCAACATTCATCACCCATGCTTCACACCCATATAAGAGCGTTGGTAAAACTATACTCTCATACATTCCCCTCTTTGCCTCCAAGGTCCACAGACTCCTAAGTGCACCACTCACCCTTTTCCCCCTCATCAATTCTATGATTCACCTCATCTTTCATAGACCCATCCGCTGACACGTCCACTCCCAAATATCTGAATACATTCACCTCCTCCATACTCTCTCCCTCCAATCTGATATCCAATCTTTCATCACCTAATCTTTTTGTTATCCTCATAACCTTACTCTTTCCTGTATTCACTTGTAATTTTCTTCTTTTGCACACCCTACCAAATTCATCCACCAATCTCTGCAACTTCTCTTCAGAATCTCCCAAGAGCACAGTGTCATCAGCAAAGAGCAACTTTATCTTTTAACTCCACACCTCTTGCTAAGACCCTTGCATTTACTTCTCTTACAACCCCATCTATAAATATATTAAACAACCACGGTGAGATCACACATCCTTGTCTAAGGCATACTTTTACTGGGAAATAATTTCCCTCTTTCCTACATACTCTAACTTGAGCCTCACTATCCTCATAAAAACTCTTCACTGCTTTCAGTAACCTACCTCCTACACCATACACCTGCAACATCTGCCACATTGCCCCCCTATCCACCCTGTCATACATCTTTTCCAAATCCATAAATGCCACAAAGACCTCTTTAGCCTTATCTAAATACTGTTCACTTATAAGTTTCACTGTAAACACCTGGTCCACACACCCCCTACCTTTCCTAAAGCCTCCTTGTTCATCTGCTATCCTATTCTCCGTCTTACTCTTAATTCTTTCAATAATAACTCTACCATACACTTTACCAGGTATACTCAACAGACTTATCCCCCTATAATTTTTGCACTCTCTTTTGTCCCCTTTGCCTTTATACAAAGGAACTATGCATGCTCTCTGCCAATCCCTAGGTACCTTACCCTCTTCCATACATTTATTAAATAATTGCACCAACCACTCCAAAACTATATCCCCACCTGCTTTTAACATTTCTATCTTTATCCCATCAATCCCAGCTGCCTTACCCCCTTTCATTTTACCTACTGCCTCACGAACTTCCCCCACACTCACAACTGGCTCTTCCTCACTCCTACAAGATGTTATTCCTCCTTGCCCTATACACGAAATCACAGCTTCCCTATCTTCATCAACATTTAACAATTCCTCAAAATATCCCCTCCATCTTCCCAATACCTCTAACTCTCCATTTAATAACTCTCCTCTCCTATTTTTAACTGACAAATCCATTTGTTCTCTAGGCTTCCTTAACTTGTTAATCTCACTCCAAAACTTTTTCTTATTTTCAACAAAATTTGTTGATAACATTTCACCCACTCTCTCATTTGCTCTCTTTTTACATTGCTTCACCACTCTCTTAACCTCTCTCTTTTTCTCCATATACTCTTCCCTCCTTGCATCACTTCTACTTTGTAAAAATTTCTCATATGCTATCTTTTTCTCCCTTACTACTCTCTTTGCATCATCATTCCACCAATCGCTCCTCTTCCCTCCCGCACCCACTTTCCTGTAACCACAAACTTCTGCTGAACACTCTAACACTACATTTTTAAACCTACCCCATACCTCTTCGACCCCATTTCCTATGCTCTCATTAGCCCATCTATCCTCCAATAGCTGTTTATATCTTACCCTAACTGCCTCCTCTTTTAGTTTATAAACCTTCACCTCTCTCTTCCCTGATGCTTCTATTCTCCTTGTATCCCATCTACCTTTTACTTTCAGTGTAGCTACAACTAGAAAGTGATCTGATATATCTGTGGCCCCTCTATAAACATGTACATCCTGAAGTCTACTCAACAGTCTTTTATCTACCAATACATAATCCAACAAACTACTGTCATTTTGCCCTACATCATATCTTGTATACTTATTTATCCTCTTTTTCTTAAAATATGTATTACCTATAACTAAACCCCTTTCTATACAAAGTTCAATCAAAGGGCTCCCATTATCATTTACACCTGGCACCCCAAACTTACCTACCACACCCTCTCTAAAAGTTTCTCCTACTTTAGCATTCAGATCCCCTACCACAATTGACTCTCTCACTTGGTTCAAAGGCTCCTATACATTCACTTAACATCTCCCAAAATCTCTCTCTCTCCTCTACATTCCTCTCTTCTCCAGGTGCATACACGCTTATTATGACCACTTTTCGCATCCAACCTTTACTTTAATCCACATAATTATTGAATTTACACATTCATATTCTCTTTTCTCCTTCCATAACTGATTCTTCAACATTACTGCTACCCCTTCCTTTGCTCTAACTCTCTCAGATACTCCAGATTTAATCCCATTTATTTCCCCCCACCGAAACTCCCCTACCCCCTTCAGCTTTGTTTCGCTTAGGGCCAGGACATCCAACTTCTTTTCATTCATAACAACAGCAATCATCTGTTTCTTGTCATCCGCACTACATCCACGCACATTCAAGCATCCCAATTTTATAAAGTTTTTCTTCTTCTCTTTTTTAGTAAATGTCTACAGGAGAAGGGGTTACTAGCCCATTGCTCCCGGCATTTTAGTCGCGTCATACGACACGCATGGCTTACGGAGGAAAGATTCTTTTCCACTTCCCACTTATCTAGTGTGTTTATGAGACAGAAAAAGAAACCAGCAATCCTACCATCATGCAAAACAGTTACAGGTTTCTGTTTTACAGTCATCTGGCAGGACGGTAGTACTTCCCTGGGTGGTTGCTGTCTACCAACCTAGTGTTCAAAATAAACAAGACAGACATTCATGGCACTAAAATAGCATTTTATCTGTTCATTAGTCATGTTTCTAGGCTCCTTTTACATTACTTTTGCTTTCCATTTTGAATTTTTATTCTCACAGAAAATAGAAAGTTTTCTGTTATGTATACTACTGCTTCATTGTAAAAACAGTATAAATGATATCAGCGCACTTATGAAAGAATATTAGACTCACCATTTGACGTGTATTGGATGCGTGGCTTGATTTGTTTACTCTTGAATATCAGCAAAAATTAATAATTTTAGCTACTTTGCGCTCAATTTCAAAGTACTTGTCATTGTGAAACCAATCAAAATCATCTCTAATTCTGTAATATATCTTCCATTCTATTAAATGAGACCAAGGAAACGAGAATACAACCATAAATACTATATGAAAATTCACTAGAAAGGCACTGTTTTAAACCAAAAACACAGTCGAAGTTTTTTTTTTTTCTCATTATGCACAGCATGCTTTAGGATTTTTTTTATACTGTGCACACTGACCACAGAGACCCATTCTTTCATATGTAGGCCTGCCAGCTTTCTTCCACCAGATTTGAAGGCGCTAGAATTCAGGCGTACAAGTACATGACCGACCCTGGCTGCAATGACGTACTTGTACGTGACCGACCCTCAAAGGGTTAAAGTTATTGCGTATTTTATATGTACTCTGATAATTATGCTTATGTGTACCTGTACCTAAATATATACTTACACATGTGCTGGCATGTAGGTACACATTAAAATCACCAAGAGTCTCTCTACTCATGATGCCATAGTAATACTATGTAATAATAATCTCTCTTGGGCACATTAAATGTCTAATTTTATGTTAATTAAGACATTTTCATGAATCCATCTCTGATATTTTCTTCAAAATTATATAAGAAACACGTTACATAGCATATAAATATTATACATACACCCACAGAATAAAAATTGAAATAAATATGAGATATGTTTACAAAGCGGCTCTAGGAGTGTCGTAAGAATTACATTTTCTCTAGTCAAACACTGGGGGATAACTGTAGATAAATATTCCTTTTGTATGCCTTCACTCTATACAGTGGAACCTCTACTTGTGAGTTTAATTCGTTCCATGACCTTGCTCGCAACTGGATTTGCTCGTTTGCAGAGTCAATTTTCCTCATTTAAATTAACTGAAATGCAATTAATCCGTTCCAGTGGAATTCTGTACTTCAATAATTTCGCTAATATCAACTCTACAGCTTAGTTATCTATCTCACTTCATCTAATATGACATAATAAACAATATAAATAACATACAAACCTGATATATACTTTAAAATGAATAAAATATATCATTCATGCGGAGGTATGGGCGGTGTCGGTGGTGGACGAGTTTGTCTGGAGACCGGGCAAAATACTTCATGAATAATTTAGCTAATATCATCTATACGGCTTATTTATCTATCACAGTTCATCTAATATGACATAACAAACAATATAAATAACATAGAAACATGATATATACTCTAGAATGAATGAAATATGTTATTCATGTAGTGGTATGGGCAGTGTTGGCGGTGGACGAGAGTTTGTCTGGAGACCGGGCAAAATACGTACTTCATGAATAATGACTCAAGAAATCGTAATGACACGATTGCAAACAAACCATACCCCCGGCCGGGATTGAACCCGCGGTCATAGAGTCTCAAAACTCCAGCCCGTCGCGTTAGCCACTAGACCAGCTAGCCACAATTAGATTCATCCAACTAGGTATATTTCTACACCATAGGAAGGTTAGCACAGGCACCACTGTGACCACAAATGCAAGTTTTTACAGATGAATCTCCAGCTAGCGTAAAAACTTGCATTTGTGGTCACAGTGGTGCCTGTGCTAATCTTCCTATGGTGTAGAAATATACAGTGGACCCCTGCATACCGATTTTAATCCGTGCAAGAGGGGTCATTGTTATGCAAAATAATCGGTATGCGAATGAATTTTCCCCATAAGAAATAATGGAAATCAAATTAATCCGTGCCAGAGACCCAAAAGTATGAAAAAAAAATTTTTTTTACCACATGAAATGTTAATTTTAATACACACAAACTGAAAAAGGCATGCACACTTACATGACACTTACTTTTATTGAAGATCTGGTGATGATTGATGGGATGGGAGGAGAGGAGAGAGAGTGTTAGTGTTTAGAAGGAGAATCCCCTTCCATTAAGACTTGAGGTGTCAAGTCCTTTTCTGGGGTTACTTCCCTTCTTCTTTTAATGCCACTAGGACCAGCTTCAGAGTCACTGGACTTCTTTCGCACAACATATCTGTCCATAGTGGCCTGTATCTCTCGTTCCTTTATGACTTCCCTAAAGTGTTTCACAACATTGTCAGTGTAATAATCACCAGCACGGCTTGCAATAGCTGTGTGAGGGTGATACTCATCCATAAAGGTTTGCACTTTCAGCCACATTGCACAGATTTCCTTAATCTTTGTAGTAGGCAACTTCTTCAATTTCTCTCTCCCCTCCTCTGAACCAGTTTTCTCAGGTCTGGCCTCTTGCTCTTGAAGTTGATCTATCAGCTCATCAGTGGTTAGTTCTTCATTGTCCTCCTCCACCAACTCTTCCACATCCTCCCCACTAACCTCCAACCCCAAGGACTTTCCAATGCCACAGTGGATTCCTCAACTGGCATAATCCTCTCAGGGTTAGCCTCAAACCCTTCAAAATCCCTTTTGTCTACACATTCTGGCCACAGTTTCTTCCAAGCAGAGTTCAAGGTCTTCTTAGTCACTCCCTCCCAAGCCTTACCTATAAGGTTTACACAATTGAGGATATTAAAGTGCTCTCTCCAAAACTCTCTTAGAGTCAATTGAGTTTCTGAGGTCACTACAAAGCACCTTTCAAACAGAGCTTTTGTGTACAGTTTCTTGAAGTTTGCAATAACCTGCTGGTCCATGGGCTGCAGGAGAGGAGTGGTATTAGGAGGCAAAAACTTCACCTTAATGAATTTCATGTCCCCATAAAGTCGCTCTGCCACGTCTGTAGGATGACCAGGGGCATTGTCTAACACCAGGAGGCACTTAAGTTCTAATTTCTTTTCAGTTAGGTAATCTTTCACATTGGGGGCAAATTCATGGTGTAACCAGTCATAGAAAAAGTCCCTAGTGACCCATGCCTTACTGTTTGCCCTCCACAGCACACACAAATTCTCCTTGAGGACATTCTTTTGCCTGAACGGTCTGGGAGTTTCAGAGTGATACACTAATAAAGGCTTAACTTTGCAATCACCAGTAGCATTGGAACACATCAACAAAGTAAGCCTGTCTTTCATAGGCTTATGTCCTGGGAGTGCCTTTTCCTCCTGAGTAATGTAGGTCCTGCTTGGCATTTTCTTCCAAAACAGGCCTGTTTCATCACAATTAAACACTTGTTCAGGTTTCAGTCCTTCAGTCTCTATGTACTTCTTGAATTCCTGCACATATTTTTCAGCCGCTTTGTGGTCCGAACTGGCAGCCTCACCATGCCTTATCACACTATGTATGCCACTACGCTTCTTAAATCTCTCAAACCAACCTTTGCTGGCCTTAAACTCACTCACATCAGCACTAGTTGCAGGCATTTTTTTAATTAAATCCTCATGCAACTTCCTAGCCTTTTCGCTTATGATCGCTTGAGAGACACTATCTCCTGCTAGCTGTTTTTCATTTATCCACACCAATAAGAGTCTCTCAACATCTTCCATCACTTGCGATCTTTGTTTCGAAAACACAGTTAAACCTTTGGCAAGAACAGCTTCCTTGATTGCCTTTCTGGTGCCCACAATAGTAGCGATGGTTGATTGGGGTTTCTTGTACAACCTGACCAGGTCGGCGATACGCACTCCACTTTCATACTTATCAATGATCTCTTTCTTCATTTCTATTGGAATTCTCACCCTTAATGGTGTAGGGTTGGCACTAGAAGCTTTCTTGGGGCCCATGTTCACTTATTTTCCAGAAACAGCACCGAAAACACTGTAATAATACGAAATATTCCGATTGTATGCTTGGATGTTACCACGGAGGCTGGCTGGTAAACAATGGCATGGGCGGCACATGTGAGGCTGGCTGAGGGCGCACATTGGACGCGTCTCGGACGAAAATCGGTGAGCGGGTTTTTAAGCGGTATGCGAGGCAAAATTTTTGCGATTAAAGCAAGCGGTATGCGGATTAATCGTTATGTGGTGCCATCGGTATGCGGGGGTCCACTGTACCTAGTTGGATGAATCTTATTGTGGCTAGCTGGTCTAGTGGCTAACGCGATGGGCTGGAGTTTTGAGACTCTATGACCGCGGGTTCAATCCCGGCCAGGGGTATGGTTCATGAATAATTTCGCTAATATCATCTATACGGCTTATTTATATATCACAGTTCATCTAATATGACACAACAAACAATAAAAATAACATAGAGACATGATATATACTCTAGAATGAATAAAATATGTCATTATATAACAGGTGGAGGCGGCCACAACCACACCCTCTTTGTTAAGGTAAACACTGCCATCTAGTGATGGCCTTTTGAAGCCATCTATTATAATTGTTATATCAAGTACATTATTATTATATGTATATGTATTATTATTATACATATTATATTATTGTTATTATCATATTATATTATTATTAGTATAACAGTGGACCCCCGCCTTACGATGGCATCGCGTTACATTAAATCCGCCATACGATACATTTGAATGCAAAAATTTTGCCTCGCCTCACGCTAAAAAACTTGCCTCTCGGGATTCGTCCGGGACGCGTCCCATGTGTGGCCTCAGCGCCAGTGTTTACAAGCCAGCCAGTGCAGTCGCATCCACGCATACATTTGGTACATTTCACTTTATCCCAGTGTTTTTTGTGCTTATAACTGCAAAATAAGTCACCATGGGCCCCAAGAAAGCTTCTAGTGCCAACCCTGTGGTACAAAGGGTGAGAATTCATATGGAAATTAAGAAATATTTTGAAGGCATTAGGGCTAACCCTGAAAAGCCTATGCCAGTTGTGGAATCCATTGTGCCTACTTCAAAGATTAAGGAAATGTGTACAAAGTGGGTTGAACTGCAAACCTTTATGGATGAAAAGCACCCTAACACAGCTATTGCAAGCCGTGCTGGTGACTATTACAATGACAATGTTGTGGCCCATTTTAGGCAAATCTTAAAGGAATGGGAGGCACAGAGCTCTATGGACAGATTTGTTGTGCGACAGAGGTCCAGTGACTCTCAAGCTGGTCCTAGTGGCATTAAAAGAAGAAGGGAAGTAACCCCAGAAAAGGACTTGATACCTCAAGTCCTAATGGAAGGGGATTCCCCTTCTAAACAATAACAACTTCTACACTCTCCCCTCCTCCCATCCCATCAATCATCACCAGATCTTCAATAAAGGTAAGTGTCATGTATTCTGTTCTTAGTAGAGTATTAATTGTGCATGTCTTCTTAAGTTTGTGTGTATTAAAATTAATATTTCATGTGGTAAAAAATTTTTTTTTTCATACTTTGTGGTGTTTTGCACGGATTAATTTGATTTCCATTATTTCTTATGGGGAAAATTAATTCACCATATGATAATTTCAGCTTACGATGAGCTCTCGTGAACGGATTAATATTGTAAGGCGGGGGTCCACTGTATTATTGTATTATATTATTATACTACCTAAGTAGTAGGTTGGTAGACAGCAACCGCCCAGGGAGGTACTACCGTCCTGCCAAGTGAGTGTAAAACAAAAGCCTGTAATTGTTTTACATGATGGTAGGATTGCTGGTGTTCTTTTTTCTGTTTCATAAACATGCAAGATTTCAGGTACGTCTTGCTACTTCTACATACACTTAGGTCAAGCATATATATACATACATACCCCTCTGGGTTTTCTTCTATTTTCTTTCTAGTTCTTGTTCTTGTTTATTTCCTCTTATCTCCATGGGGAAGTGGACCAGAATTCTTCCTCTGTAAGCCATGCGTGTCGTAAGAGGCGACTAAAATGCCAGGAGCAAGGGGCTAGTAACCCCTTCTCCTGTATATATTACTAAATTTGAAAGGAGAAACTTTCGTTTTTCCTTTTGGGCCACCCCACTTCGGTGGGATACGGCTGGTACGTTGAAAGAAAGAATTATACTATTATTATTATTATTATATGTATTATTATTATACATATTATTATTACTATTATTATTACATAAATAATTTGTAATTTTTATTCACACAAAAAATATAAGATTTACTGTTATTCCTTATTGCAATAATTGTATAAATAATATCAACCCATTCACGACTGCATATTGGAATGGACAGTGACGCCATTTGTTTACTCTGAAACAGCTAAGCAATGGACCATTTCTCCTAGGTTGAGCTCTATTTCAAGGTACTTTCGTCGTGAAATCATATCTATTTCTGTAATATATCTTCTATTCTATCAAATGAGACCAAACAAACGAGAATACAACCATAAAAACTATTCGAAATTACCGCTAAGGAGTGGCTAATTGCTGAAAAGTAACTCCATTATTTATGCTTAGATTTCTTTCATTTTTGGTGCATGTTAAGAAACATCTTTCCATCATACATTGCCCAAGTTTCAATAAGATAGTCCAACAAACAAATGAGATACAATTTCCGAGATCAAGAGCAAGAGCCCCTCACCAGTGTCACGGAACCTGCCTTGAGGTCTGTTTGCATGTGGAAATTTTGCTCGCGTATGGAAGCAAAAAATCGACCCATCGACTGCTCGTATTTGGAAAAACTCGCACATGGACACACTCGCAAGTAGAGGTTGCACTGTATATAGCAATTCATGATCCTTGTGGGTTTAGTGCTTCTTTTTTATTATGATTATAATAATTTGCAATAATAATTTGTAATAATAATAACTTGTAACAATAATCATTTGTAATAATAATTTGTCAGAGCATCATTCCTTCTAAAAATTACATGAGAATGGAAGTGTTGGTCTTTATTTATTCTACTGTACCACTGTGGAGACAAGTTGTACACAATGTAAGGTGTCTGTATGAATGTTTATGAACCATAACCAGACGCATCGTCTGTTTGTTTACATAGTGGGTGGGGTGGCCAGGCTGGCTTCCCTACACTGTCCTACCTACCACACCACTTTCTACAAATAAATACTTTTCACCTTTCACCCTACATTAAGACTACAAATATTTTAAGGTAAGTAATAAGTGCACTGTATATACATTTTATCACTCTAAGCATCGTCATATATTATGTGTGGGGTGGGGGTGGCCAGGAGGGCTACCACACCTAGCTTCTTATAGTAAATGCTACTCACCTTTTGCCCTACATTAAGACTATGAATATTTTGAGGTAAATAATGAGTGTACTGTATGTGTATTTTACTTTTTATTCTTTTTTTATGCCTATGTTATATTGCTAACTTAATATATGTTAGTGTAAGCTTGTTATCTGGCATTTATATGCATTTATAAGTGGAAAAAAATGGCGTTCTGCTTTCCGGCGAAGTCTGCTTTCCGGCAGTAGCCTGGAACCTAACCTGTCGTATAAGTGGGGCCCTACTGTATTTCCAGAACAGACAGGAAAACTTTAGCTTGACATTAAAGTGATCAGAACTAGGATAGAAGCCACACACCTGGATCAGTCACAGTGTTTAGAAAATACAATATTTTGCCAGTGTAAAGAAGGTGAACCATTGGAATGAGCTAGGTGAAGAGGTAGTTAAAGTTAAAGGTAAATATGGAACAGTCCAAAAGGCTAGGAACTAACTGCATTAGCTGACTAAAAGTCAAAAGACAGAACCAGGAAGGTGCATTGAATACACACTCAGATATTCAGAGAACCTAAATTATATTGAAATTTTTAATATGTTAATGCACCTAGGAAAAATATTTGGTACAAGAAATAATGTTCACCTTGATTGATCTTTTGGACCCATTACTACTATTTTGTATCACTTACTTGCTATGCTGGATAGGTTATTTAGATTGCATATACTTTTACAGTGTATGCAGTCTAAATAACCATACACAGCATAAGGAATCCATCCGTTTCTGATAGTAAATATAGATTAGAGAAATCTGATTATTGATATTTGGTGATTGAGGCTGGTGGGACATAAAGAAGAAAACTAAACTTCATTGTATGATCCACATTGAAACATTATATATCAGACGTGTAAACAGTCAAGCCATACAAGCCGATAAAGTATTTATTGGTAAAATGGCTAAATAGTAGGTGGTTAAAATATTGGAGGAGATAGAAGCTATGCCACTGAAATTCAAATTAAAAATGTAGTGATTGAGAGAGTGGGCATTTTTTATGAGACTTTTCAACTCTTGTCTTCTGAACATTTGGAATAACAAAATCACCAAGTAGTATAAAATACTATCACTCTCTGTAATATAATTTTGTAAAGGAAATTGGTGAGAGAAATATAAATTGATCATATTTTAAAAGATAGTGATATTACGGTGTTTTTAAACTGATGTTTTCATCATAATGTCTCTCCTAAAAGTAATATTTTCTCCTTAGCTGGATTATGTGATCACAGTAAAATTCGTAGTATCAATTTCAGAGCCTTGGTGCTGCACCCAAGTGGTGTTCTCACCTTGATGCACTTATTGAAGAGTTGGAGGAAGAAGATGCTCCAGCTCAGTATGATGATTATAAGTTTGTCACAGAGGATGAACTAAAGCAGCTTGGCCTCCATGACCTAATTGGTGAGTTGTTTTCTTGACATTGATATATTGTATTAATAATAGCTGGAAAACACACAAAATGCAAACACTAGAACATTTTATTGGAAAAGTTTGTCCTGGGACCTTGGTCACTTCAAATGTACTGGTACATATGGATAGGAAGACATAAGCCTAAAATGGTCAGGAAAGCACCTGAGTGGCAGTGAGGTTAGAGGGCTGAAAAATCTTGAGTAACTTTAAAAATAAGTTGGATAAATATGTGAATTCTCCGTGGGAGAGTGGAGAAGAATCCTTCCTCTGTAAGCCATGCGTGTCATAAGAGGCAACTAAAATGCCAGGAGCAAGGGGCTAGTAATTCCTTCTTCTGTATAAATTACTGAATGTAAAAAGAATAAAAACTTTAATTTCCTCTTTTTTGGGTCACCCTGCCTCAATGGTTGACAGCTGGTGTGTTAAAAAAAATTTGTGGCTGAGAAGGATGAATTTGAGTTGGACCAGCCTAATGTGGGCCAGTAGGTCTGCTGCAGTTTCCTTCATTCTTTTGTTCTTATATGTGTCATCTAGTCATGTCTGGTGTTAGGCAGGGTGATGCTTGTTTAATGAGTGATAGTGTGGTGGCAATACTGTAGCTTCCTCATCTTTGTGTGACTGCATTTGTTACAAAAATCCGAGAAGCTTCTAAACAACTGCATCTGTTGAGATTTGGCTCTGTGATCATCTATTTACCAGTCCAACTCATGTCTTCTTTGTTGCACACGCTTTTTTTCTTGCAACCAACGAGGCAGGGTGACCCCAAAAAGAAAAACACTCACTATCATTCAACATTTTCACCATCATTCACACAATCACTGTCTTTGCAGAGGTGTCCAAATATGACAGTTCAGATGCCACTCCAAACAGTCAACATCCCAAACCCCTCCTTTAAAATGTGGGCATTGTATGTACTTCCCACCTCCAGGACTAAAGTCCAGTTAACTGGTTTCCCTGAGTCCCTTCACAAAATATTACCCTGCTAACACTCCAACAGCTTGTCAAGTCCCAAAAACAATTTGTCTCCATTCACTCTTATCTAACATGCTCACACATGCCTGCTGTATGTCCAAGCCCCTTGCACACAAAACCTCTTTTACCCCCTCCCTCTATCCTTTTCTAGGATGATCCCTAGAACATATTTCTTTTATGTTAATAATACAGTTGAACAATATTACAGCTGTTCTTTATCCTATTTTCTAAACATGATCCTTATTGTTGTTTCAGTAATTTTTAAGCACAGTATTTTATAAATAACTGTACTGTATACCTAGATGTTTTCATTTTGATGATAAACTAAGTTAAAATTTTTTTTTTTTCAACAAGTCAGCCGTCTCCCACTGAGGCAGGGTGACCCAAAAAGAAAGAAAATCCCCAATAAGAAAATACTTTCATCATTCAACACTTTCACCTCACTCACACACAATCACAACAGTTTAGAAGCATATACGTATAAAGATACACAACATATCCCTCCAAACTGCTAATATCCCGAATCCCTCCTTTAGAGTGCAGGCATTGTACTTCCCATTTCCAGGACTCAAGTCCGGCTATATAAAAATAACCGGTTTCCCTGAATCCCTTCACTAAATATTACCCTGCTCACACTCCAACAGATCGTCAGGTCCCAAATACCATTCGTCTCCATTCACTCCTATCGAACACGCTCATGCACGCCTGCTGGAAGTCCAAGCCTCTCGCCCACAAAACTTCCCTTACCCCTTCCTTCCAACCTTTTTGAGGACGACCCCTACCCCGCCTTCCTTCTCCTACAGATTTAAATGCTCTCCATGTCATTCTACTCTGATCCATTCTCTCTAAATGACTAAACCACCTCAACAACCCCTCTTCAGCCCTCTGACTAATACTTTTATTAACTCCACACCTTCTCCTAATTTCCACACTCCGAATTTTCTGCATAATATTTACACCACACACTGCCCTTAGACAGGACATCTCCACTGCCTCCAACCGTCTCCTCGCTGCTGCATTCACAACCCAAGCTTCACACCCATATAAGAGTGTTGGTACTACAATACTTTCATACATTCCCTTCTTTGCCTCCATAGATAACGTTTTTTGACTCCACATATACCTCAACGCACCACTCACCTTTTTTCCCTCATCAATTCTATGATTAACCTCATCCTTCATAAATCCATCCGCCGACACGTCAACTCCCAAGTATCTGAAAACATTCACTTCTTCCATACTCCTCCCCAATTTGATATCCAATTTTTCTTTATCTAACTCGTTTGATACCCTCATCACCTTACTCTTTTCTATGTTCACTTTCAACTTTCTACCTTTACACACACTCCCAAACTCATCCACTAACCTTTGCAATTTTTCTTTAGAATCTCCCATAAGCACAGTATCATCAGCAAAAAGTAACTGTGTCAATTCCCAATTTGTATTTGATTCTCCATAATTTAATCCCACCCCTCTCCCGAACACCCTAGCATTTACCTCTTTTACAACCCCATCTATAAATATACAAAACAACCATGGTAACATTACACATTCCTGTCTAAGACCTACTTTTACCAGGAAGTAGTCTCCCTCTCTTCTACACACCCTAACCTGAGCCTCACTACCCTCATAAAAACTCTTTACAGCATGTAGTAACTTACCACCTATTCCATATACAGTGGTCCCTCAATAATCGTCCGGCCTGAAAGTCGTCCATTTCGGAAAAAGTCCTGTTTTTTCATCAAAATATTGGCTCGCAAATGGTCCGGTAACTCGCTAATAGTCCTAATAGTCCTTTGTCCCGGACGCGTACTCACGCTCTGAGCCGCCTCGGCCTTTCCTTCCCAGCCAGTGTGCCATTGTTTACCAGTGAGTGACGGTCCCCTCACATGCTCCTACGAAATATTTCATAATATTCCATTGATTTTAGTGCTTGCAAGTGCTAAATAAGCTATCATGGCTCCAAATAAAACTTCTAGTGCCAGCCCTTTGGTAAAGAATGTGAGATACACATAATTTAGGAAAAAGTTTGTAGAAAAATACAAAGATGGTGGTGGTAGAGTGGAAGCAGTTGTGATAGTGGTTGATGAACATAAGAAAGGAGGATCACTGCAGCAGGTCTGTTGGCCCATGCTCGGCAGGTCCTTTACAATTCATCCCACTAATGAAACATTTTCCCAACCCAGTCCTCAATGCTACCCAAGAAATAAGCTATGATAACTCTATCCACTCATTTGGGACTTGCAATTGAGTGGATAGAGTTATCATAGCTTATTTCTTGGGTAGCATTGAGGACTGGGTTGGGAAAATGTTTCGTTAGTGGGATGAATTGTAAAGGACCTGCCGAGCATGGGCCAACAGAGGCCTGCTGCAGTGATCCTCCTTTCTTATGTTCATCAACCACTATCACAACTGCTTCCACTCTACCACCATCTTTGTATTTTTCTACAAACTTTTTCATAAATTATGTGTTTTTCACATTCTTTACCAAAAGGCTGGCACTAGAAGCTTTCTTTGGTGCTACGTAGTGATGGTGGTAGAAGGTAGTAGTGATGGTGGTAGAAGGTAGTAATGATGGTGGTAGAAGATAGTAGTGATGGTGGTAGAAGGTAGTAGTGATGGTGGTAACAGTTGTAATAGTGGTAGAAGGGCGTAGTGGGTTCCTTCTTCAGTGGTTCAGCGATTCTACCATCTCCTCCAATGTTGTTGGAGTTATATAGGGCTACAAAAACCACCGCCGACTCAGCTGCTGCTTCACCACCATTATGGACGGCTTACACTCAGTGGCCCTTATATACCCAACAACAACACAACACAACGCCTCTCGTGACATACGTAATGACTTATTTTATTCATTCTAGAGTATATTCCATGTTTCTATGTTATTAATATTGTTTATTATGTCATATTAGTTGAATTGTGATAGATAAATAAGCCATAGAGTTGATATTAGTGTCATATTCTCCAACAATAAACTTGCCATCCCTCCCTCACACAAATAGCCAATAAGAACATAACAATGGAAGAACACTGCAGGTTTACTGGCCCATATAAGGCAAGTCCTTATCAAAATGACCTCCACCCAAAGCTACCCAAGAATTTACTCCCGTACCCAATGATACAAATCAAACTCAGCTCCTCCAACTCGTATATTTGTCCAATCTCTTCTTAAAGCTACCCAAGGTCCTAGCCTCGATCACCCTACTGGTAAGTGTGATGTTAAATAAGAACTTAAGAAAGTAGGAACACTGGAACAGGCTTGCTGGCCCATACTAGGCCGGTCCTTCACAAATCCAACCCACTAACAGAACAAATGCTACCCAAGCAATAAATTCAGGTGCAAGTCCGACTCAAATCCAACCCCTTTCACTCGTGTATTTATCCAACCTAAATTTGAAACTACCCGATGTTTTAGCTTCGATCACCCTACTAGGCAGACTGTTCCACTCATCAACTACCCCTATTACCAATGTTCATTTATACATTTTATTAGTGCCCTAGAGTCCTTATGGAGGGGGATTCCCCTTCCAAATAACCTCTCTTCCCTCTCTCCTCCTCTCTGTCTTCCATTCATCAACAACAGCCTTCAATAAAGGTAACTGTCATGTTGAATGTTCATTCTTTTGTGCATGTAAATCTATCTTTTAGGTAAAAAAAAAAATTTTTTGCTGATACTTCTGGGTGTCTGGAACGAATTAATTGGATTTACATTATTTCTTATGGGGAAAATTGATTCGAAAATCGTCCATTTTGATAATAGTCCCACTTCCAGGAACGGATTATGGACGATTATTGAGGGACCACTGTACTTGCAACATCTGCCACATTGCTCCCCTATCCACTCTGTCATATGCCTTTTCTAAATCCATAAATGCAATAAAAACTTCCCTACCTTTATGTAAATACTGTTCACATATATGCTTCAATGTAAACACTTGATCTACACATCCCCTACCCACTCTGAAACCTCCCTGCTCATCCGCAATCCTACATTCTGTCTTACCTCTAATTCTTTCAATAATAACCCTACCGTACACTTTTCCTGGTATACTCAGTAAACTTATTCCTCTATAATTTTTACAATCTCTTTTGTCCCCCTTCCCTTTATATAAAGGGACTATACATGGTCTCCACCAATCCCTAGGTACCTTCCCCTCTTTCATACATTTATTAAACAAAAGTACCAACCACTCCAACACTATATCCCCCCCCCCCCTGCTTTTAACATTTCTGTCATGATCCCATCAGTTCCAGCAGCTTTATCCCCTTTCATTCTACATAATGCCTCACGTACCTCCATGGCCAGTGCATGAAATTACCGCCTCCCTTTTTTCCTCAACATTTAAAAGTTCCTCAAAATATTCTCGCCATCTACCTAATACCTCCCTCTCCCCATCTACTAACTCCCCTACTCTGTTTTTAACTGACAAATCCATATGTTCCCTAGGCTTTATAGTTTATATTTTCATTAAAAAATTATCTTGACCTGATGAGATTAGACTTTTGCCTGATTGGGCATGAACAAAACTAGCTATGTTCTATGTATAATTTCATGCATACTATGTTGTCTTAATATATCATTATGTGCTGAGATTTTTTTTTTTTTTGTTTTTTTTGCAGGTAGCAACATGCTTCGTGCTGTGATGCATGGATATTACATTGATGTTCGGCTCTACAACAAGGCTAAGCTAATTGCTAATCCATTTGATTATAATGATTTCATGAAGCGTAAAGTGAGGCAAAAAATCTCTGAAGATAACCAGCGAGGAATTCAAACCAAGGCAATTAGACTTACATTAGCAGTGCATCAATGGCACTTATTTATTGTCTTGTTATTGTTGAAATTAATATAGCATGTTGTCCAACTATTTTAAGTGTGTAATTTGGGGTGCCATGGGTAAATGTAAATGGGGAGCCTTAAATTGAGCTATGTGTAGAAAGAGATTTGGTAATAAGTAATACATATTTTATGAAAAAGAGGATCAATAAATATACAAGGTATGATGTAGCACGTAATGAAAGTAGTTTGTTAGATTATGTATTGGTGGATAAAAGGTTGATGGGTAGGCTCCAGGATGTACATGTTTATAGAGGGGCAACTGATATATCGGATCATTATTTAGTTATAGCTACAGTTAGAGTAAGAGGTAGATGGGAAAAGAGGAAGGTGGCAACAACAAGTAAGAGGGAGGTGAAAGTGTATAAACTAAGGGAGGAGGAGTTCGGGTGAGATATAAGCGACTATTGGCAGAAAGGTGGGCTAGTGCAAAGATGAGTAGTGGGGGGGTTGAAGAGGGTTGGAATAGTTTTAAAAATGCAGTATTAGAATGTGGGGCAGAAGTTTGTGGTTATAGGAGGGTGGGGGCAGGAGGAAAGAGGAGTGATTGATGGAATGATGAAGTAAGGGGTGCGATAAAAGAGAAAAAGGTAGCTTATGAGAGGTTTTTACAAAGCAGAAGTGTTATAAGAAGAGCAGAGTATATGGAGAGTAAAAGAAAGGTGAAGAGAGTGGTGAGAGAGTGCAAAAGGAGAGCAGATGAAAGAGTGGGAGAGGCACTGTCAAGAAATTTTAATGAAAATAAGAAAAAATTTTGGAGTGAGTTAAACAAGTTAAGAAAGCCTAGGGAAAGTATGGATTTGTCAGTTAAAAACAGAGTAGGGGAGTTAGTAGATGGGGAGAGGGAGGTATTAGGTAGATGGCGAGAATATTTTGAGGAACTTTTAAATGTTGAGGAAGAAAGGGAGGCGGTAATTTCATGCACTGGCCTGGGAGGTATACCATCTTTTAGGAGTGAAGAAGAGCAGAATGTAAGTGTGGGGGAGGTACGTGAGGCATTACGTAGAATGAAAGGGGGTAAAGCAGCTGGAACTGATGGGATCATGACAGAAATGTTAAAAGCAGGGGGGGATATAGTGTTGGAGTGGTTGGTACTTTTGTTTAATAAATGTATGAAAGAGGGGAAGGTACCTAGGGATTGGCAGAGAGCATGTATAGTTCCTTTATATAAATGGAAAGGGGACAAAAGAGATAGTAAACTTATTCCTCTATAATTTTTACAGAGTATACCAGGAAAAGTATACGGTAGGGTTATAATTGAAAGAATTAGAGGTAAAACAGAATGTAGGATTGCGGATGAGCAGGGAGGTTTCAGAGTGGGTAGGGGATGTGTAGATCAAGTGTTTACATTGAAGCATATATGTGAACAGTATTTAGATAAAGGTAGGGAAGTTTTTATTGCATTTATGGATTTAGAAAAGGCATATGATAGAGTGGATAGAGGAGCAATGTGGCAGATGTTGCAAGTATATGGAATAGGTGGTAAGTTACTAAATGCTGTAAAGAGTTTTTATGAGGATAGTGAGGCTCAGGTTAGGGTGTGTAGAAGAGAGGGAGAATACTTCCCGGTAAAAGTAGGTCTTAGACAGGGATGTGTAATGTCACCATGGTTGTCTAATATATTTATAGATGGGGTTGTAAAAGAAGTAAATGCTAGGGTGTTCGGGAGAGGGGTGGGATTAAATTATGGGGAATCAAATTCAAAATGGGAATTGACACAGTTACTTTTTGCTGATGATACTGTGCTTATGGGAGATTCTAAAGAAAAATTGCAAAGGTTAGTGGATGAGTTTGGGAATGTGTGTAAAGGTAGAAAGTTGCAAGTGAACATAGAAAAGAGTAAGGTGATGAGGGTATCAAATGATTCAGATAAAGAAAAATTGGATATCAAATTGGGGAGGAGGAATATGGAAGAAGTGAATGTTTTCAGATACTTGGGAGTTGACGTGTTGGCGGATGGATTTATGAAGGATGAGGTTAATCATAAAATTAATGAGGGAAAAAAGGTGAGTGGTGCGTTGAGGTATATGTGGAGTCAAAAAACGTTATCTATGGAGGCAAAGAAGGGAATGTATGAAAGTATAGTAGTACCAACACTCTTATATGGATGTGAAGCTTGGGTGGTAAATGCAACAGAGGGGAGATGGTTGGAGGGAGTGGAGATGTCCTGTCTAAGGGCAATGTGTGGTGTAAATATTATGCAGAAAATTCGGAGTGTGGAAATTAGGAGAAGGTGTGGAGTTAATAAAAGCATTAGCCAGAGGGCAGAAGAGGGGTTGTTGAGGTGGTTTGGTCATTTAGAGAGAATGGATTAAAGTACAATGACATGGAAAGCATATAAATCTATAGGGGAAGGAAGGAGGGGTAGGGGTCGTCCTCGAAAGGGTTGGAGAGAGGGGGTAAAGGAGGTTTTGTGGGCGAGGGGCTTGGACTTCCAGCAAGCGTGCGTGAGCGTGTTAGATAGGAGTGAATGGAGATGAATGGTACTTGGGACCTGACAATCTGTTGGAGTGTGAGCAGGGTAATATTTAGTGAAGGGATTCAGGGAAACCGTTTATTTTCATATAGTCGGACTTGAGTCCTGGAAATGGGAAGTACAATGCCTGCACTTTAAAGGAGGGGTTTGGGATATTGGCAGTTTGGAGGGATACGTTGTGTATCTTTATACGTATATGCTTCTAAACTGTTGTATTCTGAGCACCTCTGCAAAAACAGTGATAATTTGTGAGTGTGGTGAGTGTTGAATGATGATGAAAGTATTTTCTTTTTGGGGATTTTCTTTCTTTTCTGGGTCACCCTGCCTCGGTGGGAGATGACCGACTTGTTGAAAAAAAAAAAAAATTCTTCATTTAAGTGTTATAATGTATACTGTAATATATAAATTCTTTAATTCCAGAAACTTCCAAATGTTAACTGTGAACTGTTTGAGAGGTTGATGGAGGAAGAGGAGGAAAAAAAGAAAAAGAAGAAGGGTGCAACAGCAGAGGCACTGTTGAAAGATGATAGATTTGGGGAACTGTTTTCCAGTGCTGATTTCCAAATTGATAAGGATTCATATGAGTTTAGGTGTGTATTATTTTGAGGATCAATATCTACGTAATGCATATGAATATGGATTTTATTAGATCAAGGCTACTGATGACATGGATATTGAAACCACGGATAGTAGCGAGCCTATATGTAAGTCCTATACATACCTATTATAAAGTTATATTAATTTATCATGCACAATAAGTGGAGAATTATCACTTTTTCACTGATGGGAAGCATTTCACAGCTTCTCTTAGGCTGTGGAGAACTTCCGCCATCAATGCTTTTGCACTTTTGAGGCCGTTATTAAGCAAAATTAAGGATTATTTTTGGGCCACGGTAAACAGCGGATACCAGACCCGCAGATATGGGGGTCTTCTGTATACAGTATTTATGTTATGGATGTTGGGGTTACAAAATAGGTGTCTCGCAAATTCATAAGTAATGTGAAACAACTTTATTTTATCTTTATTTCCTCAGATTATTAAACCCTGTGCTCAGTAGAATGGATAAGAAGAAAAAGAAACAGAAACTGCAAGAAGAAGAAGAGGAACAAGAATTCTTAAGAGCTCGGGTAAGATAAATTCACAGAGTAGAATGGATGATATTGTTATCTCTATCTGCCCGACCTATACTGGTTTATTGCTTAATTTTGTTATTACTAGAAGGGTTGCCATATGGGCTGCACTCTGAGGTTGTTCATTTGGGGATAGGACATCTTATATTAGGAATCTTATGCATCACTGGCTTGATCTGCCACAGGGGTTGTCCTGCAATTTGTCCTGTCTTAGATAGTTAGGAACTACATCAGGATCTGTTTTTCCCTACCAGTAAATTCACTCTATGGGCCTTCTTGTGTTGTATGGCTAAATTGGATGGGGCTTTTTCTTTTAGGGCTATTGGTTCTGCCTGAGAGTTTATCCTTTGTGCTGCCTTGCGTTGGATAACTGGGGAAGGGGTTTTTGCACAGACATGAACAAGCTTTTAATTTACAGGGATTTCTAGTTGGGATATTCACCAGGAACAATAAATCCTTTGTTCTGTCCCTTTATTCCTCAATATTCTTCATTCTCCCTAACCATGATGAGCATATGAACTGTGCCTCCACTAATGTCCCTGGTATCATGCCAGTCCCTAGCACCTAAAGAACCTCTTGGTTTCAAGAGAGGTAGACTTGATACAGCTGATTATGAACAAAATGTCTGCTATGAAAACTTTTTCTTGTGTTGTATTTCTAACATTTTTGTTGGTAGTCCAATTAATAACCAGTAATTTTGACTTACACTGAGTGAACAAATAAAATACTAGGTGCTGTATCTGTATAAATTAATTATTTTTTCAGGGAGATTTGGATGATGATAGTTCAGATTCAGATTCTATTATGTCAGACATGGGAGATGAGGAACCAGAGGTAAGCACATCAAATTTATGTTGCTCAATTTAACTTTTACAATGCTCAAAATTCACTTTAACCCGTAAACGGTCCAAGCAGATCTACGTTCACATGTGTAGTGCTACAAAAGTAGATCTACGTTTTTTTACATACTTTCAAATATAACAAAAAAAAAGTAGATCAAAGTTTTTTTTACACATTTTCAAATATAAAAAAACAAAAAGACGATCTACTTTTTTTTACATACTTTCAAATGTTGAAAAAACGTATATATATGTTTGGACCGTTTACGGGTGAAACATCTTTAAAGTACATTATTTAAAATTCTTGATTATACAGGAAGTTACTTGTATTTAACCCCTTCAGGGTCCAAGGCCCAAATCTGAAGTGGTGCCCCAGTGTCCAAGAATTTTCAAAAAAAAAATTTGTTATTTTTTCTTATGAAATGGTAGAGAATCTTTTTGTGAAGGTAATCAAACAAAAAGTACGAAAGTTGGTGGAAAATTGACGAAATTATGCTCTCGCGAATTTTGATGTGTTAGCGATATTTACGAATCGGCGATTTTGCCGACTTTAACTCCCATTTTAGGCCAATTACATTATTCCAGTCAACCAAATTCTTAGCTATTTCACTAGTATTACTTCTATTCTATCGATTGAGCACAAGAAATCGCCAAGTCAACTGTTTCAACTACAAATTAAAGTGATCTGAAATTGTTAATTTGGTCAATTTAACACAAAGTTCAAAATATTCCTATTTCAAAATAGGGTCCAGAATAGACAATGTAGGTATTCATGGAACTAAAGTAACATTTCCTCTGTTCATTAGTTACGTTTTGAGGCTTTACAAATAAATTCCATTTTGATTTTTTATTCACACCAAAAAATAGAAGAGTTACTGTTATGCAATACTGTAATAATTGTATAAATATCATCACCATATTTGTGAATGCATATTAGACCCACCAGCTGGCGTGTATTAGACGTATGAGGTCGTTTGTTTACTCTTGAATATCGGCAAAAATTTAACATTTCTGCTACTTTGAGCTCAGTTTCAAGCCATTTCCAGTGCTAAAACCAATCAAAATCATCTCTATTTCTGTAATATGTCTTCCATTCTATCAAATGAGACCAAGAAATCGCAAATAGAACTATAAAAAACACTGCAA
The DNA here is from genome assembly GCF_038502225.1 of Cherax quadricarinatus. Lineage (NCBI taxonomy): Eukaryota > Metazoa > Arthropoda > Malacostraca > Decapoda > Parastacidae > Cherax > Cherax quadricarinatus. Next base: position 11,505,664 of record NC_091324.1, read on the forward strand.
AGTCGCTGTTTTAATCGAAAAATCATGATTTCAGTTTTTTCTCTCATTATACACAGCGTGCTGCAGGATCTGTTTTATGTGGTGCACACATACCACATAGATGTATTCTGTTATATCTAGGCCCAAATGTACCACTCACAGTTTATCAGAGTGAGCTGAGCTCATGCCGTAGATCTACGGGACGGACCCTCAAAGGGTTAAGGACATTTTTTAATTTTTCTATTTCATTGCAAAAACCCTGTGGTCAATAATAATTTTTCTAGTCACATTTATCCTCAGTTTTAAATACAATACTGTCTCCATCATTATTCTAACATGACATGTTTTTTATTAAAGCTTGATGTATGCATCACCTGCAGAAACTAGACTTTTAAAGCATCATTTTTCTGAATATTTTCAAAATGTTCTGTCATTATTTCTTTTTGATATAGTTTATACATACTGTAATTCAGATTTTTACCACATTCCATTATTTTACTAATGCAAGTTATGTATTATCTCTAGTCTAATTGTGTTTTCAGAGGATATTTTATCAAAATGAAAATTTTTAATGCATTCAAGTGGAAAGCAATTAATTTATATAATTATTATATACATGGGGCAGCGCTAAACCTGTAGGGGTCATCAGTGCCTTGAGTTAATGGGAGGCAGGTCCAGTTCCATGAATCAAGAGCCCTTTATAATTTATAAAAGCAATTTTTTATAAATTATAATTTATAAATTTTTGAAATAGGACATTACAGATGTTCATATTACTAAATTTATCCTAAATTCTGATATTTTCAATCCCCAAATATTATAAGAATACAGTGCAACCCCAGTGTTTGAACTTAATTGGTTCCCAGGTGATGTTCAAACTACGAAAAGTTCAGTGTCTGAAACGGTATTTCCCAGGCTTTAATTATCAGCCTCACAAACTAGAGGATGTTGAACTGACTCTTCCAAAAGTCTCTTGAGAGTTAGGTCAGTGTCAGAGGTCACTTCAGAACATTTGAAACAGGGCTTCCCTGTAAAGCTTTTTGCAACTGAATTTTAAACAAATCAGCGTGTCTGGACTCGGAAAAATGTTCAAAGACCGGGTCAGTTTTTTCTAAACAAAATTGTTTGGGCTCCAGTTTGTTCAAGGTCCAATGTTCAACCACTGGAGTTTCACTATACTTGAAGATATATGTAACATTTGGGGATACTGTACTGTACTTAAGTTACTGTGGTAGCTTCCAATATTACAGGTATCTCATGTAATGAATTATTATATTCATGAGATGTATGAAGGTCGCATGGGTCTTGCAGTACCTGGGGAACAAGAAATACGTATTGCATTTGATCCAAGGGAGGGAGTGTTAGCTCCAGTTCCTTGGATCAAGACCCTTTCATCAGCATCAAGGCATCCCATTTTCCCCTTGAAAGGCCATGTTGAAGTTTATCTGACCATCATTTTTCAGGAGAAAGTCAAGAGTGACTACAAAGTTAAGCAAGATTCTAAAGCGGAAAGGGAGACATGGAAACAAAAACTGAGAAGTAATGATGAAACATTGACAAGAGTACAAGGCTCTGTCGAGAAGAAAATGGATACAAGCACGAGCCTGAACTTTACTTCTGCTGATTCTCTAGCTGAATTAAAAGCCAACAGAAAAAAACTTAGAAAGTGAGTTTTTTTTTTTTTTTTTTTTTTTTTTAATGTTGGCCGTTTATATTGTGCAAAAATGTCAATTTTAGTTTGTTTTTCTGACATAGTAATTTTTATTTATTCATTTATCAGTGTAAGTAGGCTGTCATGGTTACTATTTTCATGATCATATGTACACTCTGTGGCCACCTTATTAGGTGCATCTGCTCATTAATGCAAATATCTAATCATCCAATCACAATGCAGCACCTCAATACTTAAAACCATGCAGATATGGTTAAGAGGTTTAGTTGTTGTTCAGACTGTACCTCAGGATGGGGAAGAAATGTGATCTAGGTAATTTTGACAGTGGAATGAATGTTGGAGTTAGGTGGGGGTGGTTTGAATTGCTCAAACTGCTAATCTCCTGGTATTTTTCACACAACAGACTCAAGTTTACAGAGAAAGGTGTGAAAAACCACAAAACAATTTGGTTAGTGGTAGTTCAATGGGCAAAAATTCCTTGATAATAAGGTCAGAGAAGGGCCAGACTGGTTCAAGCTGAAGTGGATAGGACTACACTGGGTTCTACTCCTGTCATCTAAGAACAGGAAATTGAGGCCAAGAGGGGCACAGGCTCATCAAAACTGGACAGTTGAAGATTGGAGAAATATTGACTAGTCTGATGAATTGCAATTACTGCTGCAATATGTAGATGGTAGGGTCAGAATTTGGCATAAATCTTTGGGATGTGGTGGAATGGAAAATTTGCAACATGAATGTGCAGGCAACAGATCTGCAGCAACTGTGATTCTATCATATCAACGTAGACCAGGATCTCTAAGGAATGTTTCCAACACCTTGTCGAATTCATGCCACAAAGAATTCAGGCTGTTCTGGGGGCAAAGGAGAAATCCTACTCAATACTAGAGATGTACCTAATGAAGTGGCCACTGAGTGCATTAGCAACCTAATTGCTTCTTAAAAAATAATACACATTTATGCATTGATTATTGAAGAATTGGTGCACTTACAACTACAGTAGTATTGTACAGTACTTTGCATTTCAAATAAGAATTTACATAAACATGGAGTAGAGTATGTTTAAAGTCAAATGAGCACTATGTTTACAGTTTTATCTTTTGTTTAACATTTCCTTAATTCTCTGTTTTATTTAAACATTAATGACACTAACTTTGAAGGTGAAATATTTAACGTTTTCCACAATTTCATCCAGAATGACCTTAGCTGACCGCCTTGACATGGAAGACAGTTCTGAAAACGTCAAGCAACATACCTTTGGTAGCCTGGAAATGAATTATGTCATCAAAAAGGCACCAAAGTTTGAACGTTTAAGACAGCAACAGAAGGAGCATCAAGAAGAGAGAAGAAAAATTTATAGGTCATCAGCTAAACTTAAAGGAAAATTTAATGCCAAAGAGTCCTTATTTTAAATAATGTACATGTATTAACTTAGAAAAAATAAAAAATATATTTTACATGGTTTACCGAGTCTTTTTAGACCCATCTGCTGACGTGTCTATTCCCAAATTTCCAAATACATTTTACTTCCTTCATTCTGATATTCAATGCATCACCTTGCTCTTTTACATACTCTCCCAAATTTGTAATGTTAAGAATCTCCCAAAAGAACTGCATCATAGGCAAGAAATAACTGTGATAACTTGCATCAGATCCAATGTCTCAATCTCTTAACACCATAGCAGTCGTTTCTTTACAACCCCATATGTACTATATATTAGAGAATACATATTCCTGTAAGTTCTACTTTCGCTGGAAAATGGTTCCCCACCCTCCTACATACCCTAACCTGATCCTCACTATGCTTACAAACTCTTTACTGCTTTTAGTAACCTGCCATATATTTGCAACATTTGCTACATGGTTCCCCTATCCATGAATTTTTGGTGGGTGGAATTCTGGCGAGGAGGCTGTAGCTAGTATGTACAGGGTTTATTTTTTTAATGGACTGTAGGAAGATAAGAGCCAAGCCTATATATTTGATGGTGTAAGGCAAGATTAATAAACTAACATTTCTTTTACTATCATGGTACAGTATAATCAAAGATTTTAATGTAATTGCCACATATGTCAATATATAAGTTGACTTTTTACCCATAAGAAAAATCTTTCTAAAACTAGGGGTAGACTAATATGCTCAGTATAAACACTGCTGATACATGGCAGAGGTGAAAATAAGGCCAAAGCATATAGGCCTTAACTTGAATTAACACCAAGCTTTTAGGGGTTGACTTATACACAGACATATATGGTAGATTAAAAATAGAAAACAGTATTTTCAAAATTATTGTGCTCTATTAACAATTAACAAATAACACTCTTGCCCAAAATACTGTACATACTCTGGGATTTTACATCAGTAAGCATGCGTGAGCGTGTTAGGAGTGGAGGCGAATGGTTTTCGGGACTTGACGAGCTGTTGGAGTGTGAGAAGGGTAATATTTTGTGAAGGGATTCAGGGAAACCAGTTAACCAGACCTGAGCCCTGGAAATGGGAAGTACAATGCCTGCACTTTAAAGGAAGGGTTTGGGATATTGGCAGTTTGGAGGGACTTCTAAACTGTCATATCTGGTTGACTCTGCAAAGACAGTGAGTACACATGAGTGAGGTGAAAGTGTTGAATGGTGATGAAAGTATTTTCTTTCTTTCTGGGTCACCCTGCCTCAGTGGGAGATGGCCACCGTGTTAAAAAAAAAAAAAAAATCTGTATAACATTTTGAAAGAAAAATCCTGATTGATTTGACTGTTCTTTTTTCTTATGGTTAAAGTTTTTGTGATTTTCCTAACGTAACAAAGCAGTATTATTAAAATAGCTTTTTGCCTTGCTGGATTAATTTTTTTTTATTATTAACATATTGGCAGTTTCCCATCAAGGAAGGGTAGCCTGAAAAAAAAAGAAACATTTTCATCATCATTCACTCCATCACCGTCTTGCCAGAGGTCTGCCTACACTACAGTTAAAAAACAGCAACATATCTCCACCCCTCCTTTAGAGTGCAGGCATTGTATGTTCCATCTCCAGGACTTAAGTCCAGCTAACTGGTTTTTCTGAATCCCTTCATAAATGTTACTTTGCTCACACTCCAACAGCACATGAAGTTATAAAAATCATTCGTCTCTCCACTTGTTCCTATCTAACATGCTCACACACATTTGCTGAAAGTCCAAGCCCCTCACACACAACCTCTTTTACCCCCTCCCTCCAACCCTTCCTAGGACAACCCTACCCTGCCTGCCTTCTACTATATTTATATGTCCTCCAAGTCATTCTTTTGTGTTCCATCCTCTAAATGTCTAAACCACCTCAACAACCCTTTCTCTGCCCTCTGGATAATACTTTTAGAAACCCCGCACCTCCTAAATCTCCAAGCTACGGATTCTCTGCATTATACTCGCACTGCACATTGCCCTCAGACATGACATCTCCATTGCCTCCAGCCTTCTCCTTGTTGCAACATTCACCACCCATGCTTCATACCCATACAAGAGCACTGATACCTCTATACTCTCATACATTTTCTTCTTTGCTTCCATGGATAATGTTCTTTGGCTCCACTCACCTTTTTCCCCTAATCAATTCTATGATTCACTTCATCTTTCATAGACCCATCTGCTGACAAGTCCACTCCCAAATATCTGAATATATTCACTTCCTCCATACTCCTTCCCTCTAATTTGATATACAGTCTTTCATTACCTAAATCTTTTTATCTTCACCTTGCTCTTTTGTACATTCACTTTTAATTGACTTTTTATGTACTCTTCCAAACTCATTCACCAACCTCTGAAACTCCTCTTTAGAGTCTCCCAAAAGCACAATGTCATCAGCAAAAAGCAACTGTGACAACTCCCACTTTGTGTTACATTCTCTATCTCAATCCCACACCTCTTGCCAACACCCGAGCATTCACGTCTCTCACAACCTCATCTATAAATATATGGAAGAACCATGGTGACATCACACATCCCTGTCTAAGGCCTACTTTTACTGGGAAATAATCTCCCTCTCGTCTACATACTCTAACCTGAGCCTCACTATCCTCTTAAAAACTCTTAACTGCTTTTGGTAACCTATTCCACATATTTGTAACATCTGCCACATTGCTCTCCTATCCAGTTTACTTTTCATAATATTAAATAAATTATTGATTTATATTATCAGGTGAATAACCAAAAAGGAGAAAATCATAAAAATATGCATTGACAACTCTCTCTCTCTCATGTTGACTTAATGTAGAAAAGTATTTTTTAGTGAGGGAAGCAGTGGAAGGATCTCTGGAGTGGAGTTTGGCAGTTCCTGTAGAGTGCAAAGAAAGCCCCATCAGCTCACTTAAGTATTCTTCATCTTCAGAAAATGTTTCAGTCTGAGGATAACAAGAAAAAACAGTGAATGTGCACAGGTGATTTTTTTTTTTTTTAGTATTAAAAGTTGCTTAATTTGAATATCTCGAGCATGGAAAATTAAATATCATGGACATAGTGGTAACCTTGAATCTGTCTGCAAACCTGATTTTACAGTTTAAGGTGTGTGAATTGCCACACCCACCCATCATGTTAACATTGCAAAAAGCATGTTAAATCCCAAAGACTACTTGCCTCCACTAATGCAGTTGTACAAAACACATTTGGTATAAACCTTGGTAATAAATACCGACAAGTTGGTTTAGAAAGACACGTAAGCAAACACTATGACATATTTACCCCTCATGGAAGGTTCCTTGATGTTGGTGAGGGGCTCTTGATTTAGGGAATTGAATCTGTGCTCCAGTTCCCCGAATTAAGCCTGAATGCCTTCCACATCCCCCCTGGGCGCTGTATAATCCTACGGGTTTAGCGCTTCCCCCTTGATTATAATAATAATAATAATATGACATATTTAAATATGTCATAGTGTTTGCTTACGTGTCTTTCTAAACCAACAAAACACATTTACCTATGTCTGTGTACAATATTTATATAAGCAGGTATATGCATTATAGGTAGTAGGTTGGTAGACAGCAACCGCCCAGGGAGGTACTACCGTCCTGCCAAGTGAGTGTAAAACGAAAGCCTGTAATTGTTTTACATGATGGTAGGATTGCTGGTGTCCTTTTTTCTGTCTCATGAACATGCAAGATTTCAGGTACGTCTTGCTACTTCTACTTACACTTAGGTCACACTACACATACATGTACAAGCACATATATACACACCCCTCTGGGTTTTCTTCTATTTTCTTTCTAGTTCTTATTCTTGTTTATTTCCTCTTATCTCCATGGGGAAGTGGAACAGAATTCTTCCTCCGTAAGCCATGCGTGTTGTAAGAGGCAACTAAAATGCCGGGAGCAAGGGGCTAGTAACCTCTTCTCCTGTATATATTACTAAATGTAAAAGGAGAAACTTTCGTTTTTCCTTTTGGGCCACCCCGCCTCGGTGGGATACGGCCGGTGTGTTGAAAGAAAGAAGAAGGTATATGCATACAGTATATGTATGGAAAGATAAATGGTTGTGTATACAACATCTGCATACAGTATTCATAAATAAATATTGTATGAAGGAGGATAGTTGGATACATTATGGTTAATAGATAACATGTTCAATATAAGAGTTGTATTAAAACTTTCAAAAAGAAGTAAATACAGCACTGGCATGCAGGCAAATTACTTTTCTTCCCCTTTGTCATTTAAGCCACTCACCTTAGCAATGACATCGTAGTGAATATCACATGGAGCACAGCGGTTAAAGATGGGTTGCCAATGCACATCAATCTCATTGAAACACTGGAAGCTGACATCAGATGAGCACTTCAACACTTGATCACTCACAAACAGCACAAATTCACGGAAGGTTGGTATGCTCGCATCTAGTGCTATCTCGCGGGAGTCATTTTGAGCAAGCAATGCCCCTTTTATTGTTTGGTGGTATCTATATGCTGAAGTTTCTTTTGTTGATAAAGTGTCAAATGCCTTTGAACTCAGAACATTATTTACACTTGCATTTTTTAGCTCTGATACTAAATTTTGTATTTTATTTGAGAATTTGCTGATGCTTAAGGTGATATCATTATCAGACATACTAATATTTCTTTGATGCACTCGGTATTTTGAAATCATTCTCATTTGCAGATCTTTCTTGTATTTTTCTGGCATTTTGTCTCTGTATGCAGATACTAACCTGAAAGCATGAAGGAAAAATACCTTAGCACAAAATGGATAAATTTCCACTTTTTGAGATTAAAATTCAATAAATATATACTATAGTACAAGTACTGTAATGAGAAAATTTATAATGCAGTTGGTCATAAAATAAAAGTAATTTTAAAAGTGTAGGCACTGACTAGCTTCTATCTGATCCTGATGATATATTCTTTACAATTATCACATCTGAACACTGCACTGGGCAACTCTCTTGTGCCAAGAGGCAAGAAATGGCTGGTTTCTCGAAATGGTGAAGTAAGCTTTAATGTCTACTGCACCTATATTACCTTGTGAAGGGATGGCGGACCACAGTGAAGGTGATGGGCAGGTGCTGCATCTCCTGGGCAGCATCCTTGGATGGCAAGGCTGGAAAGGCCTGATTGGCTGCTTCATGAATCTCGTATGGTGTCATGTTTGATATCTCCACACCTGCCCACTCTAGCAGGTGTCCCAGCCAGCTAGTGGTGCCTGTCTGAAAACACCAAACCATTATTCATTTCTGTAAAATACCCAGTAAACTATATTAAGTAAAATTTAATCCTGTAATGCATTAGATAAAGATGTACATTGGCTTACACCAGGGATATACTAATGAAAGGAAGATCAGCAGTTTCAAGGCCAGTCAATGTGTCTACATATATTGGTAATTAAACATTTATGATTTTTTTTTTACGAAGAATTCCCATGAAGAAGTTCGTTGATGCAAGTGTGAGTCTCATGGTGCAAAGAATTTGACTCATCCTCTTGTTCCTTGAACATGATTGCCTCACACTAGCTCAGGTGCTGTATGAACCATATGGGTTTAGCACTTTGCCTTTAATAATAATAATAATAGCATGGAAGCTTTTTGGGGCTTTTGGCATGTACACTCAACCACTGTATTTCTTTTGTACAACTATGTATCATGTCCAAATAATAATAAATAAATAAATAAATAAAAAAAGAAGGGAATGTGTTCAGATATTTGGGAGTAGACTTGTCAGCAGATGGGTTTACGAAGGACAAGGTTAACCACAGAATTGATGAAGGGAAAAATGTGAGTGGTGCATTGAGGTATCTGTGGAGACAAAAAGAAAACGTTATCCATGGAGGCAAAGAAAGGAATGTATGAAAGTTCAGTGGTACTAACACTCTTATATGGGTGTGGAGCATGGGTTGTAAATCCTACAGCAAGCAAGAAGCTGGAGACAGTGTAGATGTTATGTCTAAGGGCAATGTGTGGTGAAAATACTATGCATAGAATTTGTAGTGTGGACATTAGGAGGTGTAGAGTTACTAAAAGTAATTTTCATAGGGCTGAAGAGGGGTTGTTGAGGTGGTTTGGTCATTGAGAGAGAATGGAGCAAAATAGGATGACATGGAAAGTGAATAAATCTGTAGTGGAGGGGAGGGGGGGTAGGAGTCATCCTAGGAAAGGATGGAGAGAGGGGGGTAAAAGAGGTTTTGTGTTCAAGGAGACTGGACATGTAGCAGGCACGTGTGAGCGTATTAGATAGGAGTGAATGGAGATGAATGGTTTTTGGGACTGACGAGCTGCTGGAATGTGAGCAGAGTAATATTTCATGAAGGGATTCAGGGAAACTGGTTAGCCAGACTCGAGTCCTGGTCGTGGAAAGTACAATGCCTGCACTCTAAAGGAGGGGTTTAGGATATTGGCTATTTGGAGTGACATCTAAACTGTTGTATTTGAGTGCCTCTGCAAAAACAAAATATGTGGGAATGATTCTGAAAGTGCTGAATGATGGCGAGTCTTTCTTTTTTTGGGTCACCCTGCCTCGGTGGGAGATTGCCGATGTGTTAAAAAATATTATTAATAATAATATACAATCTATTATTGCTACATTAAATTGATTCCAATTTTATTCCGATAGCTTCTAATAAAAAATGGAATATAAATGTATGAGTATAGCTCAGAATATTTAATAAACTTGTCCTTACCTTGGCATTCCTGCAGTAAGCAAGATGGTGTTGGGTATCATATGTGAATTTATTTAGAAAGGAAAACCTCTTTAAAGATAAGTAGTGCTGTTGGCAAACTCTCTTGACACGTGCTAGACGCTTTGTCATTACAGACCCCCAGGCACTCTCCAGAACACTCAGCTGCAACAAGATATCAAGTTAATTAATTTTTTACAGGCAGGACTACAAAGAGACCTGGACAGGCTGAACACATGGTCCAGCAACTGGCTTCTCAAATTCAACCCTGCCAAATGCAAAATCATGAAGATTGGGGAAGGGCAAAGAAGACTGCAGAGAGAGTATAGGCTAGCTGCAAACCTCACTAAAGGAGAAAGATCTTGGGGTGACCATAACACTGAGCACGTCTCCGGAGGCACACATCAACCAGATAACTGCTGCAGCACATGGGCGCCTGGCAAACCTGAGAATAGCGTTCTCATACCTTAGTAAGGAATCGTTCAAGGCACTGTACACTGTGTACGTCAGGCCCATACTGGAGTATGCAGCACCAGTTTGGAACCCACACCTGGTCAAGCATGCCAAGAAATTAGAGAAAGTACAAATGTTTTCTTTTTCTGTCTCATAAACACGCTAGATAACAGGGATATCTTGCTACTCCTACTTACACTTTGGTCACACTTCACAAACACGCACATGCATATATATATACATACATCTAGGTTTTTCTCCTTTTTCTAAATAGCTCTTGTTCTTCTTTATTTCTTCTATTGTCCATGGGGAAGTGGAAAAGAATCTTTCCTCCGTAAGCCATGCGTGTCGTATGAGGCGACTAAAATGCCGGGAGCAATGGGCTAGTAACCCCTTCTCCTGTAGACACTTACTAAAAAAGAGAAGAAGAAAAACTTTATAAAACTGGGATGCTTAAATGTGCGTGGATGTAGTGCGGATGACAAGAAACAGATGATTGCTGATGTTATGAATGAAAAGAAGTTGGATGTCCTGGCCCTAAGCGAAACAAAGCTGAAGGGGGTAGGAGAGTTTCAGTGGGGGGGAAATAAATGGGATTAAATCTGGAGTATCTGAGAGAGTTAGAGCAAAGGAAGGGGTAGCAGTAATGTTAAATGATCAGTTATGGAAGGAGAAAAGAGAATATGAATGTGTAAATTCAAGAATTATGTGGATTAAAGTAAAGGTTGGATGCAAGAAGTGGGTCATAATAAGCGTGTATGCACCTGGAGAAGAGAGGAATGCAGAGGAGAGAGAGAGATTTTGGGAGATGTTAAGTGAATGTATAGGAGCCTTTGAACCAAGTGAGAGAGTAATTGTGGTAGGGGACCTGAATGCTAAAGTAGGAGAAACTTTTAGAGAGGGTGTGGTAGGTAAGTTTGGGGTGCCAGGTGTAAATGATAATGGGAGCCCTTTGATTGAACTTTGTATAGAAAGGGGTTTAGTTATAGGTAATACATATTTTAAGAAAAAGAGGATAAATAAGTATACAAGATATGATGTAGGGCGAAATGACAGTAGTTTGTTGGATTATGTATTGGTAGATAAAAGACTGTTGAGTAGACTTCAGGATGTACATGTTTATAGAGGGGCCACAGATATATCAGATCACTTTCTAGTTGTAGCTACACTGAGAGTAAAAGGTAGATGGGATACAAGGAGAATAGAAGCATCAGGGAAGAGAGAGGTGAAGGTTTATAAACTAAAAGAGGAGGCAGTTAGGGTAAGATATAAACAGCTATTGGAGGATAGATGGGCTAATGAGAGCATAGGCAATGGGGTCGAAGAGGTATGGGGTAGGTTTAAAAATGTAGTGTTAGAGTGTTCAGCAGAAGTTTGTGGTTACAGGAAAGTGGGTGCGGGAGGGAAGAGGAGCGATTGGTGGAATGATGATGTAAAGAGAGTAGTAAGGGAGAAAAAGTTAGCATATGAGAAGTTTTTACAAAGTAGAAGTGATGCAAGGAGGGAAGAGTATATGGAGAAAAAGAGAGAGGTTAAGAGAGTGGTGAAGCAATGTAAAAAGAGAGCAAATGAGAGAGTGGGTGAGATGTTATCAACAAATTTTGTTGAAAATAAGAAAAAGTTTTGGAGTGAGATTAACAAGTTAAGAAAGCCTAGAGAACAAATGGATTTGTCAGTTAAAAATAGGAGAGGAGAGTTATTAAATGGAGAGTTAGAGGTATTGGGAAGATGGAGGGAATATTTTGAGGAATTGTTAAATGTTGATGAAGATAGGGAAGCTGTGATTTCGTGTATAGGGCAAGGAGGAATAACATCTTGTAGGAGTGAGGAAGAGCCAGTTGTGAGTGTGGGGGGAGTTCGTGAGGCAGTAGGTAAAATGAAAGGGGGTAAGGCAGCCGGGATTGATGGGATAAAGATAGAAATGTTAAAAGCAGGTGGGGATATAGTTTTGGAGTGGTTGGTGCAATTATTTAATAAATGTATGGAAGAGGGTAAGGTACCTAGAGATTGGCAGAGAGCATGCATAGTTCCTTTGTATAAAGGCAAAGGGGATAAAAGAGAGTGCAAAAATTATAGGGGGATAAGTCTGCTGAGTATACCTGGTAAAGTGTATGGTAGAGTTATTATTGAAAGAATTAAGAGTAAGACGGAGAATAGGATAGCAGATGAACAAGGAGGCTTTAGGAAAGGTAGGGGGTGTGTGGACCAGGTGTTTACAGTGAAACATATAAGTGAACAGTATTTAGATAAGGCTAAAGAGGTCTTTGTGGCATTTATGGATTTGGAAAAGGCGTATGACAGGGTGGATAGGGGGGCAATGTGGCAGATGTTGCAAGTGTATGGTGTAGGAGGTAGGTTACTGAAAGCAGTGAAGAGTTTTTACGAGGACAGTGAGGCTCAAGTTAGAGTATGTAGGAAAGAGGGAAATTATTTCCCAGTAAAAGTAGGCCTTAGACAAGGATGTGTGATGTCACCGTGGTTGTTTAATATATTTATAGATGGGGTTGTAAGAGAAGTAAATGCGAGGGTCTTGACAAGAGGCGTTGAGTTAAAAGATAAAGAATCACACACAAAGTGGGAGTTGTCACAGCTGCTCTTTGCTGATGACGCTGTGCTCTTGGGAGATTCTGAAGAGAAGTTGCAGAGATTGGTGGATGAATTTGGTAGGGTGTGCAAAAGAAGAAAATTAAAGGTGAATACAGGAAAGAGTAAGGTTATGAGGATAACAAAAAGATTAGGTGATGAAAGATTGAATATCAGATTGGAGGGAGAGAGTATGGAGGTGAATGTATTCAGATATTTGGGAGTGGACGTGTCAGCGGATGGGTCTATGAAAGATGAGGTGAATCATAGAATTGATGAGGGAAAAAGAGTGAGTGGTGCACTTAGGAGTCTGTGGAGACAAAGAACTTTGTCCTTGGAGGCAAAGAGGGGAATGTATGAGAGTATAGTTTTACCAACGCTCTTATATGGGTGTGAAGCATGGGTGATGAATGTTGCAGCGAGGAGAAGGCTGGAGGCAGTGGAGATGTCATGTCTGAGGGCAATGTGTGGTGTGAATATAATGCAGAGAATTCGTAGTTTGGAAGTTAGAAGGATGTGCGGGATTACCAAAACTGTTGTCCAGAGGGCTGAGGAAGGGTTGTTGAGGTGGTTCGGACATGTAGAGAGAATGGAGCGAAACAGAATGACTTCAAGAGTGTATCAGTCTGTAGTGGAAGGAAGGCGGGGTAGGGGTCGGCCTAGGAAAGGTTGGAGAGAGGGGGTAAAGGAGGTTTTGTGTGCGAGGGGCTTGGACTTCCAGCAGGTATGCATGAGCGTGTTTGATAGGAGTGAATGGAGACAAATGGTTTTTAATACTTGACGTGCTGTTGGAGTGTGAGCAAAGTAACATTTATGAAGGGGTTCAGGGAAACCGGCAGGCCGGACTTGAGTCCTGGAGATGGGAAGTACAGTGCCTGCACTCTGAAGGAGGGGTGTTTATGTTGCAGTTTAAAAACTGTAGTGTAAAGCACCCTTCTGGCAAGACAGTAATGGAGTGAAAGATGGTGAAAGTTTTTCTTTTTCGGGCCACCCTGCCTTGGTGGGAATCGGCCAGTGTGATAATAATAAAAAATACAAATGTTTTCAACAAGGCTAGTTCCAGAACTCTGGGGAATGTCCTACGAAGAAAGGTTGAGGAAGGGGAGACATGATAACAACATACAAAATAATGCGTGGAATAGACAAGGTAGACAGACAGGATGTTCCAGAGAGGGGACACAGAAACAAGGGGTCACAATTGGAAGCTGAAGACTCAGATGAGTCACAGGGATGTTAGGAAGTACTTCTTCAGTCACAGAGTCTTCAGGAAGTGGAATAGCCTAGCAAGTGATGTAGTGAAGGCAGGAACCATACATAGCTTTAAGACGAGGTATGACAAAGCTCAGGAAGCAGAGAGAGAGGACGTAATAGCGATCGGTGAAGAGGCGGGGCCAGGAGCTGAGTTTCGACCCCTGCAACCACAATTAGGTGATTACAGCCATACTGCCCCACAACCTACAATTTAGAGGAGTACATGGAATCTTTTTCATCTTGTACAAAATGCATTTGGGGCAGGAGCTGGACTAGCACTTGTGATGGAGTGAGAAATTCTCTGTACTGTTACTTTTATAGGGGAGCACTAAACCCACAAGGGGTCACGAAACAAATGAGGGAATGGGAGGCAATCGGGTTTTTTGAAAAGAAGGGTAGGACAGGTCCAATTCATTGGAGCTAAATTCTCTCACTGGCATTAAGGAACAATGAACATATATACAATAGACCGTTGGCTAACATGTGATCTGATAACGCAATTTTGCTCTAACACGGTTGCAAATTTGTGGTACATTTTTTGTGAACATACCATAAATATCAGTTTACACAATGGAGTTCATGAAAAAAAACAGTGTTTATTATTTTCATATTTGCCATCAAGCGTTTAAAATTTCTTCCAATGTACCCCGTGGCCTGGACGGTGCCCCATGGCCTGGTGGTTAAAGCTCTTGCTTCACATGGTGAGGATCTGATTCGATTCCCAGAGAGGGTAGAAACATTGGGTGTGTTTCTTTACACCAGTTATCTATGCTCACCCATTAATAAACTGCGTACCTGGAAGTTAGTCGACTGGTGTGGGTCGCATCTTGGGACAAAACTGACCTAATTTGCCCGAAATGCTCTGCATAACAAGTGACTTTCTATGTAATTACTATACTGACATCAATGACATACTACTATATTATAGTAATATGTCAGTGCCTGCACTCTGAAGGAGGGGTGTTAATGTTGCAGTTTAAAAACTGTAGTGTAAAGCACCCTTCTGGCAAGACAGTGATGGAGTGAATGATGGTGAAAGTTTTTCTTTTTCGGGCCACCCTGCCTTGGTGGGAATCGGCCAGTGTGATAATAATAAAATAAATAAGATGTCATTGATGTCAGCTAGGCCTGTATACCATGTACTTGTAATAAATATATTATTATTATTGTTATTATTATTATCCTCTTCAAGGGGGGCTCCTTGGCGTGGTGAAGAGGCTCTTGGTCTGAGGAATTAGACCTGTCGGTCTCCTTCCTCAGACCGAGCCTAATTACCCCCCAATCCCCCCTTCCCTATCCCATCCTCCCCTTTTCCCTTTCCTCCTCCCCCTCCCCACCCCTCCCTTTTGCCCTTCCTCTTTTTGGCCTTTGGGATTTTTCCCACAGGCGCGCTAGTTCCCAGGTAGGGGAAAGGGTACCAGGGTCCATCCCATTCCGTTGAGGTTCTTGGCAGTGGCGTAGTTTGCCGTGGAATCTGGATCGCCTGGGGATGTCCCGATCCCTCTCCAGTATCCCGGAGAGTGGCTTTGGGTGTCTTTCGGGCGACGGGTGTATCTCTGGAAGCCACCTTTCGGATTCCGGGGGTGGTGGCTGAAGGAGGTATGCTTTGTGGCGGATATCCGGCCGCCCTCTCTTTTGTCCACCGAGGTAGCTCGGCAGATATGAGGTTGCTATCCCGGATTGCTAGTTTACTGGCATGATGGGTAGGGTATGGCACGGGTTCTATGCTGCATCTACGCTACTTGCGGTGCTGAGGTCCTCTTGGGCGCGGAGGGAGATTTCTGGCCCTTTCATTCCTCCTAGGAACTATCCCTCCCCAGTCCCCCCTTTTTTTTTTTATTCTCTTTTTTTATTTTTATTTTCTTTTCTTCTTTCTTTTTTTTCTTAAAAACAAAAAGAAAGAAGTAACCTAACCATGGCAGCCCTAGTCCATGAACCTAATTCCCCCGGCCCCTTCTTGATACCTCACCCCGTTCTGACCCCGCCTCGTCTTTGGACCACTCTTCAGACACTCCTCATGCCTCTGTACCTCTTGCCGGTGCTGTTTCCTCACCCGCTTCAGGTACTGAGGTCTCGACTGACTCCTTTGATTTATCTGACCTCCGCTCTCCTTTGACTATGCTTCCGGCCTCTCCCTCTATGGTGCAGCAATTTTCGAATCGCCGGCCCATTCCGCATCGGACCAATTCTGGTCCCACGCCCATACGCCAACGACAGTTACCTGCTGATGATACTTCTCCACCTTCTCGTTCTTCTCAGAAAAGATCAACACGTCCTGCACTCCCTTTCCACGCTCAGTTTCAGACTGCACAATGGACTAAATTCTTCACTTTACGACCGACTTCCTCTACCGCCTATCTTTCCGACCACAGTATTGGCAAGGCACTCCTACGCCATGTTGGTAAAGATATTTCTTTTCATGCTCTTAAGAGCGGTACGCGCATCATCACTGTACAGAATGCTACCCAAGCTCATGATCTTTCTCTTCTTTCCCATATAGATACTGTTCCTGTCACTATTGAAAAACATCATTCCCTCAATTCTTGTAGTGGTACCGTCATTCTGCCCCATACCATAGTTCAACAAAATTTCCAGACATGTGGCAATGACATTCTTGAACAGCTGGAACTCCAAGATCTCCCAATCCTCAAGGTAATCACTTATGTTCTTCCTGCCCGCGGGCGGAGACAATACCCTAGCAATGTGGCTCGTTTAACTTTTGACAGCCGTGAACTCCCATCCTCAGTTTATGTGGCAGGACATCGGTTACAAGTTTGAAAGGTGATCCCTACACCGCAGCAGTGTAGAAATTGCTGGCGATTTGGCCATCCAGCTAAATATTGCAGATCCATAGCCGAATGCCCAGTCTGTGGTGCCGATGACCATTCTAATACGTCTTGCAATCGACCTCCCTCTTGCCTTAATTGTCATGAGGCTCACCCTTTGTACTCTCGCCATTGCCAAGTCTACTTAAATGAGCGGGAAATCCGCTACCTCAAAGAGGCAGAAGGTCTCCCTTATGCCATGGCAGTTTCTCATCTCTGCCTCCGAGGGAGACTACCTCGTGTTTCTTATTCCCGTGTTTCAAAACATCCCCCCACTTCTGGGGTCCCATCTTCTGCAGCCTCCTCTGTGGTTACCTCCCCCACAGTCTCTACTGTATCTAATTCTTTTGCTGTCCTAGGCTCAGACGTCCCTACTTCAACGCCTCAGTCTGTTCACGCTTATTCGTGTTCTCCCTCACAAGCCTCAGTATCGACGAGACCTCGTACGACACCTCCTCCCAATTGTCCCTCTACTTCTCAGAAGTCAAAAAAAGGTCCTTTAACCCCTCCTTCCCTACTTCCACCTCCTCATTTTACCTTCCCTGTCTCTGTACCGGGTTCTTCCCCTCTCACTGGCTCTGTTACAAGTGTAGAGGTTCACCCTCCTCCTCGTACTATACCTACCTCCCCTGTTCCCTCCCAGGTTTCTTCCTCTTCTGCCACCTCCCAGGTTTCTGCCTCTTCTGCCCCCTTCCACGCTTCTTCTCCAGTTCCCTCCACCCTTTTGCCCCCCCTACCTTGGTACAGTCCATTACCGTTCCAATCTTTACTCATCCTCCCCCTACCATCTCCCATACGACGTCTCTGAATTCCGAAACACTTGAAGCAATCTCTGAATATATTGCAGAGACCAAACCATCAATGGACACTGATCCACCCTCTGTTCCTTCTCTCTCCTCTCCTCCATCTGCACAACTCCTTTCTTCACAGCGCACCGTTCCTTCGCTGCTTGAACGTTTTCCACTGCCTCCTCATGTGGACTTTTCTAACCCCTCTAGTCCGTAGGAACCCTTATCTGCGGATTTCAAGTATCTTTATCATTGCCAATCATGGTCTATTTACAGTGGAATATACGCGGCCTCAGGGGTAATCGGGGTGAGCTTCAGATGTTACTCTCCCAGTTTTCCCCTGTTGGTGTTTGCTTACAGGAACCAAAATTACACTCTGCTGTTATCTCTCCCATCTCAGGCTATAATTTATTGTATTCGTCAGATCCTTTTCCTGATGGGACCTTTAATGAAAGTGCCCTTCTTCTACGCAATGATATTCCGTACCATCAGCTATTTGTTCGTACTTCGCTGCATTACACAGCAGCCCGTATCCACTTGCATAGGTGGTATACGCTCTGTTCTTTATATCTCTCTCCTTCTCGGGCATTATCTATTCCAGATATTGCCTTTCTTGTTTCGTCATTACCGCCACCGATTCTGTTACTTGGCGATTTTAATGCCCATCATTTCCTCTGGGGGGCCTCACTGTGATTCCTGTGACATTCAGTTAGAGGCTTTTCTTGCCACCCACCCCCTCCATGTTTTAAATACAGGTACTCACACCCATTTTGATCCTCGGACTCACACTCTCTCTTGCATCGAACTCTCAGTCTGCTCTTCCTCCGCCGCATTAGACTTCACTTGGTCTGTTCTCCCGGACTTACATGACAGCGATCATTTCCCAATCATTCTTACTTCCCCTTCATATTCACCACCTCTTCGCATCCCACGCTGGCAATTTGATCAGGCAAATTGGAACCTTTACTCACACCTAACTGTTTTTAGAGAGGTTCCTTCTTTATCCTCCATTGATGAGCTTTTACACCTCTTCTCGTCCTCCGTTTTAACCGCCGCTTCTAATTGTATACCCCAAACTTCGGGCAGGCATTCTCAGAAATGCGTGCCTTGGTGGTCTCCTGCTTGTGCTCGTGCAGTACGTTTAAAATGCGCTGCATGGGGCAGGTACTGGTACAATAGAACCAAGGAGAGACTTCTTGATTTTAAGCAGAAGCGTGCGATTGCTCGCCGTGTCATCCGTGACGTTAAACGCACTTGCTGGCGAGATTATGTCTCCACCATCACCTCTGCTTCCTCTATGAGTGCAGTCTGGAAAAAAGTACGAAAACTGAGTGGTAAATATTCTCCTGACCCGGCTCCTGTTCTGCGGGTTGCCGGTGTTGATATAGCAAACCCACTAGATGTTGCCAATGAAATTGGCAATCATCTGGTCCGTATTTCTCAGAGACTCCATCTATGCCCCTCGTTTCTTTCCTCAAAGTCTGCCAGAGAGTTAGCACCCTTGGACTTTTCTTCTCTCAGAGAAGAACAGTATAATGTGCCTTTTACACTTCAAGAACTGGAGGCAACACTCTCAGCTTGCCGATCATCGGCAGCTGGGCCCGACGACATTCACATTCGTATGCTACATTTACATCAGTCAGCCCTTGCAGTCCTATTATGCCTTTACAATCTTATTTGGTCACAAGGAGTTCTTCCACAGCTATGGAAATCTGCCATTGTTCTCCCTTTCCGCAAACCAGGCACTACGGGACATGAAGCCTCTCACTATCGTCCAATTGCTCTTACCAGTGCAGTTTGCAAAGTGATGGAACGCCTGGTAAATAGACGTTTAGTGTGGTATTTAGAGACACACAACAGTCTCTCCACTCGTCAATATGCCTTTCGTAAGGGACGTTCTACCATAGACCCCTTACTACGCTTGGATACGTATGTTCGTAATGCCTTTGCGAATAACCACTCAGTTATTGCCATATTTTTTGACCTTGAGAAGGCATATGACACAACTTGGAGGTATAATATTTTAGCCCAAGCCCACTCAGGCCTTCGAAGCAATCTACCATCCTTACTTAAGAACTTTTTAACTGACAGGCATTTCCGTGTTCGGGTTAATAATGTGCTCTCCCCGGACTTTATCCAAGCTGAAGGTGTCCCCCAGGGATGTGTTCTGAGCACAACACTTTTTCTCCTTGCTATTAATGATTTGGCCTCTAGTCTTCCATCACATATTTGGTCATCACTCTATGTTGATGACTTCGCTATTGCCTATGCAGGCGCTGACTGTCGCCTCATTACAGTTTCTCTCCAGCATGCAGTTGACCGTGTTTGCAATTGGGCCACTGCACATGGGTTTAAATTTTCCAGCACTAAAACCCACCAAATTACTTTCACTAGACGCTCTGTCATCTCCGATCATCCTTTGTACCTCTATGGCTCCCGTATCCCTGAATGTGATACAGTCAAGTTTCTGGGCCTCCTCTTTGACCGTAGGTTATCCTGGAAACCTCACATTACCTCTCTGAAGGCAACTTG
Organism: Cherax quadricarinatus; assembly: GCF_038502225.1. NCBI lineage: Eukaryota > Metazoa > Arthropoda > Malacostraca > Decapoda > Parastacidae > Cherax > Cherax quadricarinatus. The sequence continues at coordinate 11,525,856 of NC_091324.1, forward strand.
TCACAGCCGGATGAACCTTCTTAAAACCCTTGCTCATCTTTCTTGGGGAGCTGATCGTCGAACCCTCCTTTGCCTACATTCCACCCTCATTTTATCGAAACTTAATTATGGTGACCAGATCTATTCAGCGGCATCTCTTGCTACTCTCTCTAGCCTTAACCCCATTCATCACCAAGGATTACGTTTATGCCTTGGTGCTTTTCGCTCTTCCCCTGTCGAGAGCCTCTATGCAGAAGCGAACGTTCCATCCTTATCCGATCGCCGTGATGCCCATTGCCTTTGCTACTATGTACGCTCTCATGATCTCCGCAATCCTTCCATTTATAGAATGGTCACTGATATTAGTAGACATTCTTTATTTGTTTGCCGCCCCTGTTTACTCTGTCCCTTCTCTCTTCGCCTTCATTCGCTCTTGTCTTCTCTTCAATTACCACCTTTCTATGTTCATGTAGCATCTCAATTTTCCCTACCCCCCTGGGAAGTCCCAGTGCTTTTTTCATATACGTCCAATCCCATACCGTGTTAATGAATTGATTTTTGATCTTTTCATCATCCCATCTCGTCTCTGGATAGTAATCATGGCACCAAGAGCGATTCTGGAAGTGCAAACTATTATTATAATCAAGGGGAAGCGCTAAACCCGTAGGATTATACAGCACCTGGCGGAAGGATGTGGAAGGCATTCAGGCTTAATTCGGGGAACTGGAGCACAGATCCAATTCCCTAAATCAAGAGCCCCTCACCAACTTCAAGAAACCTTCCCTGAGGGGCTGGAAGTGCAAAGAATAAGCATGAAAGTCTTGACTTTTCAAACAAAACCGAGAAATCTGATAAGCTTAAAAGTGGTGCGCGTTTGACTGAGATGGCATGATCTTATTTCCAAGATGAGGCATCAGTTAGGAAGAGTCAGGCAAAGTTACGAGCTTGTGCAGTGACTAACCCAGGTTATGATCTGAAAAGAATGACAAATATGTGTATTCCCACCCATGCAGTTCCCCCACGGCCACACACGCCTACAGCTATACCATTCCTCCATGACCACATTTCCCCCACTGCCTCAAGACCACAGCTTGCCCAGCCCCATGCCATGCCCTCACCCATACCATTTCACTACGACCTGACGACCACACACTTGATTATTCATCCTAACACGCTGTCCACATACCTAATGACTCAGTCACCTGTCACCTATCACTCATTACTGCCTATACCACCAGCCACACACCCATCATCCGCATCAACATGCACATCGGGCCAACGACAACCACACCACTACAGAAATCAGTATTAGAACTCACCACATAATACAGGATATAAATAACCACTATTTAAACCTAAAAGATGAATGATCACGTTGACCCCGATCTAAACCTCCATAATCTAACACACAATTAAAACTTATTGGAAAGTAACTGCCTTTATTACACAGCATCACAAGCCAGCACTATCCTGAACACTGCTCAAAGTCTATCAGTTCTTAACTGCGACATCAGGTCCTTAAGCAAACACTATGATAACCTCCTGGCACTCCTTGAGTCACTAAAGACACCCTTTTCCTGCATTATTCTTACTGAGACCTGGCTTAAGCAGGACACAATAGATATCTACCCACTACCAGGATACACAGCAATCCACAACTGCAGACCATATTAAGTTGGGGGTGGTACTGCAATCTATTACTCTAATCAACTATCTTGTATTAGCACCAATTGTTTTAGTGATGAATATGGGGAATACATTTTTGCTAATTTTACTGTAAAAAACCTCAAGATGCCTACAACAATCGGTGCCATTTACCGGATACCCCACACAAACATCCCAAACTTCAGTGAGAATCTAAAGGCACTACTAACAAACGGACAAATGAACAAGCACCACCTTCTCTTAGCTGGAGACTTCAATATCAACCTTGGCCTACCAGATGATCCGACTGTAACTGATTTCATCAACAATATGAACAACACACTTCTCATACCAACAATAACTAAACCAACTAGCCCCCCTTAAATCAGGAATAATCACAGACAGCATTACTGACCACTACCCAACCTTCCTCAACAAACATTAGTAAGCCACCACTCGAATACAACAAAGTTTCATTTAGACTCCATGACGAGGCCTCAATAAGGAATTTCACAGCAGACCTAGAGACTGCTGACTGGCCTACAATTCTCCAATGCCAATGGTATTGACGACTGGACAGACATTTTTCTTAACAAAATGCTTAGACTATACAACATTGTCCTATAAAAACGAAACAGATCACGAATAAACGGCTCGGTTGTCCATGGCTAACCAGCAGCATTCTGAAATCCACTGATAAGAAACACCAATATGAAAAGCAATATAGACAGGGCTTAATACACAAAGATATTCTTAAACACTATTCATCATTTCTCACCAAAGTAATAAAGAAAGCCAAACAACTGTACTTGTGGAAAATTACATTTATCTGAATGTAACTCATTATGTACATACCAGTAAATAACAAAGATAATTAATATTTATCAGAGTTACATAGACAAGTAGGAATTCGGGACACCTAGGTCACAAAAAATGTCCCCCTTCGATACCTACCACTGTCATATCCACAAGTTGCTCTAGACCTATTAATTACAAATGAAATATACATCACCAGGAATTCTGGTAAATATATAAATTTGTGGACTGTATATTAAAAATAATAAATGATTATATATATACACATATACATAACAGAAGGAAAATATCTTAATATCACTCACCCATTTGACTGGAGATTAATGTGTCATGTACAGGACCCCCCCCCCCTTTTGCCTACATTTATGAAAAATTTACTGGCCAGAATTTAAACATAAATTAGACAGCTTATCTGAGGATCCTGGAGTTGTCCTGTCCTGTCGCCCGATACTCAAATAATGCAGGAATGCACATCCAACAATTTCGGCTCCTATTTGAGAGGTGTCAGCCCAATTTTAACCTCTAGAGCACGAAAATTCTTCCGATTTCACTAACTTTCTGTTGACCAGTTCAAACAGCAATGGCGAGTGTCTTATGCGCAGGTGCAGCTTCTTCCCATTTTCGATAACATAATTTTTATTATATACAATATAGGCCATCTATTTACCTATAAATTACCGTACTTCCAGAAAATATACAGTATTTTCCACACTGCGGCCAGGCGGAGGTCGTTGCTAAACGACTCAAATTGCTGATTTGGAAACGGTGGAGGACCTGGGTACATATAGGATCTGGCATCCACATGGCGACATATTACACAAGATTTAATCACCCTTTTTACACTTTGCCGTCCATGTGGAATCCAGAAAGTTTCCCTGATACAATTTAAGGTATCTTGTACCCCACCATGCATTACATTTTTATGGGCATTTAGAACAATTAAATTTGTTAGATGATGAGTTTTGGGCAGTAAGATAGGGTGTTTAGCATAATCACCCAATTCAGCATTTTGTAACCTACCTCTGCACCTAATTACATTGTTCTCTAAATACAACCCCAATTTCTCTATTATGGAACCTTTCACAATTTTTCTTTCCATCATCAATTTAATCTCATTTCCATAGAGTTCTTCTTGTACCCTCTTTATCCAGTATTCAAGAGGATGTGAAAACTTATATGAGATATTCATCTTGTTTAGAAATTTAAACACCAACTTAGTTACATTGATTAGTTTGGGTAAAGAAGAATACCTATTTATATCAATGGCTAAAGAAGGACAAACTATTGGAGCGGTGGTCACAGTAATTTCAACAGGAGCAAATTACGCCTTTTGTACAGGCCAATTAGCTTTATTTACCAACCAGCTCGGTCCTTTAAACAATGATACAGCATTTACAAATTTAGCATAAAGTAAACCTCGAGACAAGAAATCAGCTGGATTTCTCCTCACCAGGTATATGATTAAATGTTAACATATGCTGACCCAAGCTATTGTACTTCTCTTGCATCTGATTAATTTCAGCGACTCTGTTTTGTAAGTACACAATTTTACTGTTTCCATTATGAATCCATTGTAAAGATACCTCATGATCAGACTAAATTAGTGTCGCTAATATTTATCTCCTGCAACTTATTTCTTATATAATTAGCTTATTTGACACCTACATAAATGGCTGTTAATTCAAAATGAGGCAAGGTACGTGATTTAATTGGAGACACTTTAGCCTTAGACATAACAAGAGAAATAACACTATTACATTGAAGGTAAGCAACTGCTCCATATGCCAATTTTGTAGCATCACAAAAAATGTGGAGTACATTTTTCCCATTTGGATTGGCCACCTGGCATGGGAACTCCAACATTGGAATTTTTTCATAATCACCAATTAATTCATCCCACCTGTTAATGAATTCCTCAGGTAGAATTTCATCCCAAGCACATTTAAGTTTCCATGCTTCCTGTATTAATAATTTCCCTCTTATAGTAAGGGGTGACACTAAACCTAGTGGATCAAAACATTAACAAATCTCTCTCAGTATCCCAAGTTAATCCCAATACATTACTACATTTTGGCACTTCATCTCTAGGGTAATCTTTAATTATTTTGTCCTTTAATTTGGACGAATTACTATTCCATTCCCTCAGAGGCATATTTGCACTTTGCATTATTTTATTAGCCTCTCCATAAGTCATTAACAGTTTCATTCAGTTGACGTCACACCCAGGAAATTGTCCACATAAAATTGTTTGCTCATTACTTTACTCAATGGACTTCCCATACGTTTAAGGTGTGCATTTATCGTTGCTTGAAGTAGGAACGGATTGGATGTAGCACCAAATAATACACTCCTAAAGCGAAAGGTTTTCAGAGGGCTAAGTGGGTCACTAGGATTCTCAGGCCATAAGAAGCGGGTACAATCCCGGTCAGCCTCTTGTAAACCCACTCTTAGGAAAGCTTTACTTATGTCAGCCGTAAAGGCGTAATTCTTCACCCTGAAATTTGATATCTCCTAATTTTTCCGTCAAAGACGGACCTGTCATCAGTCATTTAAACTAGGTACATTTTTGTTACTCTTGGCACTACAATTAAACACAATTCTCAGAGGAGTGGTCTTAGAATCCTTCTTCACTCTGTGATGTGGCAAATAGTGACCATAAATTTTGGCTTGCTCAGGAGGTACCTCTTCTATAAATTTATTAATTAACTGCTCAGCAATTATATCATTATAGGCAGTTAACAATTCTGGTGTCTTACTCAGTTCGCGGAGCCGAGCCTTTAACTGTCCATATGCCATTCTGCAATTAGTGGGCAATTCTGGATGGTTCAGTTTCCATGAAGTCGCACCCAGTATTGTCCAGATTCAAATTTTACATCTCTCAGGTATTGCTCCTGAGTAAAAGAATCGTCTGGACTTTCTTCATTTACATTTGTTCCAATGCTGTCTAATTCCCACAATTTATGCACTGGCTCAACACCATCCTCTATAGAAGAATTATACTGGGGCAAGATTTCATGAGTAAGACGCACAGTTACTGTATTTGTAGTTTCCTCTAGTCATGAATTATTATTACGAGGAATCCTACCATACAATACATGGCCTCCTGCAGTCTTCAAAAGGGTGACACCACATTTCTTTACCATACCCTTTACAAAGGAGGCATAATAGTCACTACCTATCAAAATATTTATTGGGCCTACAGAATCATCACTTACACCAGAAGGTGCTAAATTTACATTATGTGAGAGTCTTTCTGTAGCTTTACTAAGCCCTACTGTAGATATTTTCTCTTTAAGTCTATGTACAATTACTGCATTAACACGTTTTTTCTCATTGCCCAACCTGACAGTTACATAAACAGTGTCATACAATTGAGACCTTTTATCCGAGAGAAAACCAGATAATTTTAAAGTTGTGGGATCTCCCATCTGTACTTTCATACCATCAAGACATTTACGTTTTATGAAAGTACGCTGGGATCCCTGGTCCAATAATGCATTTACATTTTTTTTATTTATGCCTTTTATCATCAATTTTTACCTGTAACACAGGTAAGGCTACTTCAGCAAAACCATCATTATTAATATTAGCAGCAATTTTTACATTAGCCACTGTTGTGTCAGGATTGTCAACATTATCATTATCATCAACATTATCATATAGACCTTTACACATGACTATATGGTGTCTTCCTTTGTGACATTGATAACAGTTGTTTAATTTGGCATGACAATCCTTTACATTGTGATTACCTAAACACCTGATACATCTGTCAAGTTCCTCCAATCTTTCAACTTTATCATTCCATGAATTGTATGCACTGCAATTCTTAGAAAAATGAGTACCCTTGCAGAAAAGACAATCTCTCTTTTCTTTGACTGGTTTCTTATTAACTGGGCTACTCTTAGGAGGGTACTTATTCTTCTTACCTTGTGGAGAATCATTATTTCTGATTCCTGCTACTTGATATGCACCTATGCAACTATTTTTAGGAAATGAATTTTGATTATTAGCATTGGGGTAATTTTTCCCTTTGTGAAACTTGACAGATACCTCAGAATTATTATGTGTTGCATCTTTAAAATGAGTTGGTTGGCTGGTCTGCAACTGAACAATTAATTCTTGCAGACCTAGTCTTATTTCCTCCAGACCAAAATAACCCTTGTGATATTTGTTTGAGATCCATTCAAGTGTTTTATAGTTTAATTTATTCTGTGCAATGGCACTCAATAACCAATCTGATTCCTTCAGATTATATTTATTACTTAAAGTTTTGAGAGTGCTCTCCAGTTTAACTCTAAACTGCTGTAAACCTTTGTAAGTGTGATCTGGAGATTTTAAATTAACAATGATATTCACTAGATCCAACCTACTTTGTTCTATATTACCATAAGTGACCTTCAACAAGTCAACTGCTTCCTTGTAAGAGTCATCTACATTGGGAAAGGCTTGTATGAGTATGTGAGCATCTCCTCTTACCTGTCCTTTGAGGTAAAATAATTTAGTTACACAGGCTAGGTCACTCCTGTCATGCACAGCAGCTTTAAAAATTGACCAAAACTCCTCCCAGTTTTCTCCAGGATTAAATACAGGTAAACATAATTCTGGGAGTTTTGGCAAAGACATCTTATTTGTTGGAGCAGACTGATTAACTGCCTGGTTTACACATTTTAATTTATTCAAGGCCTGACTTTTACAAGAATCTTTTCCTCTAATTCATAATACTGATTAATCATAAGGTCTACTTCAGTCTCATCTACACAGTTTACTAACAAATCTCCTTCATATTTGTTGTAATATAATTTGTATGAATCATATCTTTTCCCTAAAGCATCTAAATACAATTTTAAATCATCAATATTCACAGTTTCTTGATTCATTAATTCCAAACATTTATTGTATGCTTTTCTAACATGCCTTTTTCTAGCTTGCAGTGATGCTTTTTTTGCTCTATATTCCATATGTTTGTCTTCTACATTAATTTCCTCATTTTCAGCCATGATGCAATGTATTAAATTCAACTTAATTAATAACACTGATTACAACTTACAACACTGATACAATTTACCTTTGAATAAAAAATAACTACTTGAGCTTAGTAATTACATGTAAGAAAATTATAATATAAATTTTAAATACACATTAATAATGTTAGCTACACTTGAGCTTAGTAAGTACACATGTAAGAAAATTATATAAATTTTAAATGTACATTAATACAAACCTTTAGCCAGATATGGCTCATCAAAATTAATATTATACAAATTAATATAAATCCTTGCCAGAATTTGGCATAGCAAAATTAATATTATACACATTAATAATTAGCTACACTTAGCTTATCTATTACACATACACTGATATAAATCTTGGCCAGACTTGTCTTATCAAATTAATATTATACAAATTAATATAAATCCTTGCCAGAATTTGGCATAGCAAAATTAATATTATACACATTAATATAATCTTCAGTCATACTTGACTTGGCTTATCAATTACACATACACTGATATAAATCTTGGCCAGAATTGTCTTATCAAATTAATATTGTAATAATTATAATCCACTACACATTAAGTAAATTTGTGAACTTAACATCCACCTCCTTCTGTCATTTCACATATAATTATTAAGTAATTAACTAATTAATGACTTCACTAATTACCTCCAGTTCAAGAAGGACCAACGGGCAAATTAAATGTGGAAAATTACATTTATCTGACTGTAACTCATTATGTACATACCAGTAAATAACAAAGATAATTATTATTTATCAGAGTTACATAGACAAGTAGGAATTTGGGACACCTAGGTCACAAAAAATGTCCCCCTTCGATACCTACCACTGTCATATCCACAAGTTGCTCTAGACCTATTAATTACAAATGAAATATACATCACCAGGAATTCTGGTAAATATATAAATTTGTGGACTGTATATTAAAAATAATAAATTATATATATATACACATATACATAACAGAAGGAAAATATCTTAATATCACTCACCAATTTGACTGGAGATTAATGTGTCATGTACAGGACCCTCCCCCCCTTTTGCCTACATTTATGAAAAATTTACTGGCCAGAACTTAAACATAAATTAGACAGCTTATCTGAGGATCTTGGAGTTGTCCTGTCCTGTCGCCTGATACTCAAATTATGCAGGAATGCACATCCAACAATTTTGGCTCCTATTTGAGAGGTGTCAGCCCAATTTTAACCTCTAGAGCACGAAAATTTTTCCGATTTCACTAACTTTCTGTTGACCAGTTCAAACAGCAATGGCAAGTGTCTTCTGCGCAGGCGCAGCTTCTTCCCATTTTCGATAAAAAATTTTATTATATACAATACAGGCCATCTATTTACCTATAAATTACTGTACTTCCGGAAAATATACAGTATTTTCCACAGTACTACTCCAGCAGATTCACTGACACAAGCGATATAAAAAAGACCTGGAGAACACTTTCCCAGATTCTGGAGACCCACAAACTGAAAAAAAAAAAGAATATTGTCCTAACTAAACCTCATGAAACACCACTGCATCCCACTGATACAGCTAACAAGATAAACGACTTCTTCTCCAACATAGGATCTAATCTTGCTAGTAAAATCCCACGTACCAATGCCCGTGCCGGGGACTACCTAGATGGGAATTTCCCAAATTCCTTCTATCTTGTACCAACTGAGCACGCGGAAGTCACCTCGATCATAAAGTCACTTAAAAATAACTTGGGGAATCTGTCTCACATCTCACCATTATTGTACAAGCGAGCAGCCCATGTCCTTTCGCATGCTATTACATTACTTTTTAACAAGTCACTAGAAACTAGCACTTTCCCTACACTACTCAAGACAGCAAGGGTTACACCAATACATACAGGTGGTGACCCTACAGATGTAAACAACTATAGGCCAATATCAAACTTACCATTGCTATCCAAAATCTTCGAGAAACAAGTGCACAGGAGACTATTCATTATTAACGTCACAAAACATACTCAACCCCTGCCAATTTTGATTCAGGAAAAATAAAAGCACTAATGATGCAATTATGAAAATGCTAGACCTGCTTTACACAGGACTGGAAAATAAGGAATATCCGCTAGGAATTTTTACTGACCTAAGAAAAGCGTTTGACACAGTTGACCACGGCATCCTACTCCACAAACTTGACCACTATGGTATAAGAGGCCATGCGCTTGCATATTTCAAATCCTACCTTTCTAATAGGTATCAGTATGTCACCATTAAAGACACAGCCTCATCAATACGGCCACTTGATACTGGAGTTCTGCAGGGAAGTGTCCTTGGACTCCTGCTCTTCCTCATTTACATCAATGATCTTCCAAACATATCCCAACACCTGAAACCCATTCTCTTTGCTGACGACACAACTTATGTCATCTCCCACCCTAATCTTGCCACCCTCAACACCATTGTTAACGAGGAGCTGCTCAAAATATCAACTTGGATGACAGCCAATAAACTTACACTTAACACTGACAAAACATACTACATTATGTTTGGTAGCAGAGCAGGTGTTGCGCAACTTAACATTAAGATAGACAACACTCTAATTGCCAGACATAATGAGGGCAAATTACTTGGCCTATACCTCGACAACAACCTAAATTTCTGCACCCATATCCAACACATAACAAAAAAAGTATCCAAAACGGTGGGGATCCTCTCCAAGATACGATACTACATGCCGCAAACTGCCCTTCTCACACTATACCATTCACTTATATATCCATACCTCACCTATGCTATCTGTGCTCGGGGTTCAACTGTAGCAACACACCTAAAGCCAATAACCCAACAAAAAGCCGCAGTAAGAATAATCACTAAATCCCATCCCTGGCAACACCCCCCCCCCACTCTTCATAGATCTAAACTTACTCCCTGTTCAGAACATCCACTTACTACTGTGCAATCTATATCTACAGGACCTTAAATTCCAATATTAACCTTGACCTAAAACGCTTTCTTGATAGTTGTGACAGGATCCACAGGCATAACACCAGACACAAACATCTCTATGACATTCCCTGTGTCCGACTAAACCTTTACAAAAATTCAATGTATTTCAAAGGACCTAAAATCTGGAACACCCTACCTGAAAACTCTAGAACTGCAGACACACTCATCACTTTCAAAACTACAGTTAGAAAACATCTTATCTCCCTGATACACCCCGACAACTAACTACATGATAACCACCTGGTGGTTCACAATTACACTCATTCACCCACTGACTATAAACACAGAAATACTAATCTTAATCTTAAAATAATGAATCCTAACTAATCATAAGTTTGCCTATGATACTCCAGTATACACACTTTGTATTGTGCCAAAACAAAAGCATTCACATTGCTAAACTCACAAATTATAATGTAGTCACCTAGCCTTAATACCATAATCTGTAAGGATTTAATGTTAAGAATTAATCTAAGTCTGCCCGAAATGCCTAGTCATGCTAGGTGTCCTAGTGGCCCCCTCTGTAATTAGTATTTTATAACATGTAAACCACACAATATCCAAATCCTGTAAACCCCACATTGTAACCCTTATAGAGAATAAACTTGATTTGATTTGATTTGATTTGAACTTGCACTCAGCTTCACACACCTCCATTCCCACAGCCTCAAGCCCACACCTCACCCTCGCTTTCATGGCCCACGCACCCTTACACACACCTAGTCACCCACCACTCTCATTACCGCTCACTCACCCACCCATCATCCACACCAGGCCACTGACATCATCATCCTCACCACTATCATTATCATCACTTTTATCATTACCGTCATCACCACTATCATTACCGTCATCACCAAATCATCTGGTGACTGGAATATCGAAATAGAGAATTAAAACCTCGTTGTAGATTTTTTCCTACTGGTTTATTCAGTTGTGCAGAGGCTCAGATCCATCTCTCCACACATGGAAATTTCTTCTTGCAGAGGTTCAGATCTCTTAAGACGTTGTGATCCTCCTCCTTTGCTTCACAGCAGTGGAAACGCCTCTGCTATGACCTGACCTTCCTGCTACGCTTCACAGCAGTGGGAACGACTCTGTTAAGACCTTCTGACCTTCCTGCTATGCTTCACATTAGTGGAAATTCTTCTCGCAGAGGTACAGATCTCTCTTCAGCAGGTGGAAGGCTCGGACGAGCGGCCGTCAATTATAGATTACACCGCAGCTTAATTGTCTAATTACCTTCATCTGTTTTAATACCACATTTACTATCTTAGAGTACTCTTAATTACCTTGTACTGCCAAATAACCTCAAGTATACCTACCAGTGCAATATTGAATGAAATAAACATTACTTTTTCACTTTTTTTGTAATCATTATTACTTACTAAAATTTTATTAAACACCATATTTACTACCAGTCAATTTTACTTTTTTACATAAAACATTATTTTATACTTCCCATAACATTTTGTTGCCAAATTTTCAAGTTTGTATATTCAACTCCAACCTTTATATTATCCTTTGTACCTGTGTACCTGTCTACCGTCTTACTATCATATTATAACCAAGACATTACCATTGTTATTTTTTACTATTATTCTTTTGGTACTTTAATTGTGAATTTTATTTTGTCAATTTAAATCTAGTTATACTCTTGATCTTGTCAACAACATATTCCAGACTCTAGTGCAATTGCAAGTACCATTTCAATTTGTATTTTTATATTATAAGTTTATATTGTAAGTCCTACTCTAAGATTGTTTTCATATCTTAGTGACTATATTGTGTGTACAATTAGTGTATATTTCAATTATATTATTGTTCAAGGCCCTTAACTATCTTTTGCTAACTAGTACCAACTACCTCACATTTTTTTTCTACTTTTTTTTATTCTTTTGCTACCTTAACTTGTATATTTTATCTTGTCAATTTAAATCTAGTTATACTCTAATTCTTGTAAACAACTTATATAACACCTTAGTGCAATTACAACTGAGAGTCTTGTGCCTTTTTTATATCATTAGATTAAACTCAGTTGTACTATAGCTCATTCTAGCTCAATACATAGTCAGTACCAAAGTCATTATATTAGACCATAGTGTAATTACTAGTGAGAGCCTGGTGCTATTTTTAATTTGTATTTCTACATTATTAGATTAAACCTAGTTGTACTACTGCTCACTCTAGGTCAATACATAGACTATACCAAAGTCATTACATTAGACCTTAGTGCAATTACAAGTGAGAGTCTTGTGCTATTTTTAATTTGTATTTTTATATTATTAGTTTATACCTAGTTGTACTTTAGCTCATTCCAGCACAACACATAGACAACACCAACTTCATTATGTGTATTAGTGACTATACTCTACATGACCAAAATGCTATAGCTATATACTTGTCCAAACTTCCCACCACTACAGATATCAGTACTAAAACTCAACACACAACTCAGGATATAAATAACCATAATTTAAATCTAGAAGATGATTGATCACGTTGACCCTGATCTAAACCTACATAATCTGACAATCAAAACCTATTGGAAAGTAACTGCCTTTACTACACAGCATCACAAGCCAGCACTATCCTAAACAATGATAAAAGTCTATCAGTACTTAACTACAACATCAGGTCCTTAAGCAAACACTATGATGACCTCCTGGCACTCCTTGAATCACTAAAGACACCCTTCTCCTGCATTATTCTTACAGAGACCTGGCTAAAACAGGACACAATAGATATCTACCCTCTACCAGGATACACAGCAATCCACAACTGCAGACCATACCAAGTTGGGAGTGGTATTGCAATCTATTACTCTAACCAATTATCTTGTATCAGCACCAATTGCTTTAGTGATGAATATGGAGAATACATTTTTGCTGATTTTACTGTAAAAAACCTTAAGACGCCTATAACAATCGGTGCCATTTACCGGATACCCCACACAAACAACAAAATACCTTTCATCCGTGGACTGCTTGCTGAGGCAAAGGCAATGTTCGCGGCTTTCACTGAGACCCACATAAAGGATCACTTGGACAACGAAATATGGATTCCAGGTTACAACCTATACAGATGTGACAGAGTAAACAGGCAAAAGGGGGGGGGGGGGTTGGCCTGTACATTGCAGAGTCACTTGTTTGCACAGAACTGCTTAATGACTCAAATGATGTAGTGGAAGTTTTAGCAGCAAAGGTCGAGAACCAAAACCTAGTCATTGTGGTAGTCTACAAGCCTCCGGATGCAACATCCCAGCAATTCCAGGAACAGCTGTTAAAAATTGACCACTGTCTGGAAAACCTTCCAGCTCCTGCACCCAACATCTTGCTCCTGGGGGATTTCAACTTAAGGCACCTAAAATGGAGGAATATAGCAAATAATATTGTTGCAGTAATAACACCAGGAGGCAGCTCTGATGAAAACTCACACTCACACGAGCTTTTAAATCTCTGCACAAAATTCAATTTAAACCAGCAAATAATAGAGCCTACTAGACTGGAGAATACACTAGACCTCATCTTCACTAACAATGATGATCTGATAAGAAATGTAACCATATCAAAAACAATATACTCAGATCACAACATAATTGAGGTTCAGACATGTATGCGTGGAGCCCCAGACCGACATAATGAGACTAGTCACGAGGGAGCATTCACCAAATTCAACTTCAATAACAAAAACATAAAGTGGGACCAAGTAAACCAAGTCCTAACCGATATAAGCTGGGAAGATATACTAAGCAACACAGACCCCAACTTATGCCTAGAACAGATTAACTCGGTGGCACTCGATGTATGCACAAGGCTTATTCCTCTAAGAAAAAGGAGTAGATGTAAAATAGAAAGAGACAGGCGCTCCCTTTACAGGCGACGGAAAAGAGTAACAGAGCTGCTAAAAGAGGTCAATATATCTGAAATGCGTAGGGAGACACTGGTCAGAGAAATAGCAAGCATCGAACTTAAGCTAAAAGAATCCTTTAGGAGTCAGGAATCACGGGAAGAACTAAAAGCCATAAATGAAATCGAAAGAAACCCAAAGTATTTCTTCTCCTATGCCAAATCAAAATCGAGAACAACGTCCAGTATTGGGCCCCTACTTAAACAAGATGGGTCCTACACAGATGACAGCAAGGAAATGAGTGAGCTACTCAAGTCCCAATATGACTCAGTTTTTAGCAAGCCGCTAACCAGACTGAGAGTCGAAGATCAAAATGAATTTTTTATGAGAGAGCCACAAAATTTGATTAACACAAGCCTATCCGATGTTATCCTGACGCCAAATGACTTCGAACAGGCGATAAATGACATGCCCATGCACTCTGCCCCAGGGCCAGACTCATGGAACTCTGTGTTCATCAAGAACTGCAAGAAGCCCCTATCACGAGCCTTTTCCATCCTATGGAGAGGGAGCATGGACATGGGGGTCGTCCCACAGTTACTAAAAACAACAGACATAGCCCCACTCCACAAAGGGGGCAGTAAAGCAACATCAAAGAACTACAGACCAATATCACTAACATTCCATATCATAAAAATCTTTGAAAGGGTCCTAAGAAGCAAGATCACCACCCATCTAGAAACCCATCAGTTACACAACCCAGGGCAACATGGGTTTACAACAGGTCGCTCCTGTCTGTCTCAACTATTGGATCACTACGACAAGGTCCTAAATGCACTAGAAGACAAAAAGAATGCAGATGTAATATATACAGACTTTGCAAAAGCCTTCGACAAGTGTGACCATTGCGTAATAGCGCACAAAATGCGTGCTAAAGGAATAACAGGAAAAGTCGGTCGATGGATCTATAATTTCCTCACTAACAGAACACAGAGTAGTCGTCAACAGAGTAAAGTCCGAGGTAGCTACGGTGAAAAGCTCTGTTCCACAAGGCACAGTACTCGCTCCCATCTTGTTCCTCATCCTCAATCCGACGTAGACAAGGATGTCAGCCACAGCACCGTGTCTTCCTTTGCAGTTGACACCCGAATCTGCATGACAGTGTCTTCCATTGCAGACACTGCAAGGCTCCAGGCGGACATCAACCAAATCTTTCAGTGGGCTGCAGAAAACAATATGAAGTTCAACGATGAGAAATTTCAATTACTCAGATATGGTAAACATGAGGAAATTAAATCTTCATCAGAGTACAAAACAAATTCTGGCCACAAAATAGAGCGAAACACCAACGTCAAAGACCTGGGAGTGATCATGTCGGAGGATCTCACTTCAAGGACCATAACATTGTATCAATCGCATCTGCTAGAAAAATGACAGGATGGATAATGAGAACCTTCAAAACTAGGGAGGCCAAGCCCATGATGACACTCTTCAGGTCACTTGTTCTATCTAGGCTGGAATATTGCTGCACACTAACAGCACCTTTCAAGGCAGGTGAAATTGCCGACCTAGAAAATGTACAGAGAACTTTCACGGCGCGCATAACGGAGATAAAACACCTCAATTACTGGGAGCGCTTGAGGTTCCTAAACCTGTATTCCCTGGAACGCAGGAGGGAGAGATACATGATTATATACACCTGGAAAATCCTAGAGGGACTAGTACCGAACTTGCACACGAAAATCACTCACTACGAAAACAAAAGACTTGGCAGACGATGCAACATCCCCCCAATGAAAAGCAGGGGTGTCACTAGCACGTTAAGAGACCATACAATAAGTGTCAGGGGCCCGAGACTGTTCAACTGCCTCCCAGCACACATAAGGGGGATTACCAACAGACCCCTGGCAGTCTTCAAGCTGGCACTGGACAAGCACCTAAAGTCAGTTCCTGATCAGCCAGGCTGTGGCTCGTACGTTGGTTTGCGTGCAGCCAGCAGCAACAGCCTGGTTGATCAGGCACTGATCCACCAGGAGGCCTGGTCACAGACCGGGCCGCGGGGGCGTTGACCCCCGGAACTCTCTCCAGGTAAACTCCAGGTAAACACTAACATCCCAAACTTCAGTGAGAAATTAAAGGCACTAATAACAAACAGACAAATGAATAAGCACCACCTTCTCTTGGCTGGAGACTTCAACATCAACCTTGGCCTACTAGATGATCAGCCTGTAACTGATTTCATCAACAATATGAACAACACACTTCTCATACCAACAATAACTAAACCAACCAGGCTCACTGAAACAAGTGCAACTATAATAGACCACATATGGACCAATATACTAGCCCCCCTTAAATCAGGGATAATCACAGATAGCACTACAGACCACTACCCTACCTTCCTCTTGACAAACATTAGTAAACCACCACTTGAATACAACAAAGTCTCATTTAGACTCCATGACGAGGCCTCAATAAGGAAGTTCACAGCTGACCTAGAGACTGTTGACTGGCCTATAGAGTTCTCCAAGGCCAATGGTATTGACGACTGGACAGACATTTTTCTTAACAAACTACTTAGACTATACAACAAACATTGTCCTATAAAAACGAAACAGATCACAAACAAACGGCTTGGTTGCCCATGGCTAACCAGCACCATTCTGAAATCCACTGATAAGAAACACCAATATGAAAAGCAATATAGACAGGGCTTAATACACAAAGATATTCTTAAACACTATTCATCAGTCCTCACCAAAGTAATAAAGAAAGCCAAACAACTATACTACTCCAGTAGATTCACTGACACAAGAGGAGATATAAAAAAGATCTGGAAAACACTCTCTCAGATTCTAGGGACCCACAAACTGAAAATAAACAAGAATATTGTCCTAACTAAACCTAATGAAACACCACTGCAACCCACCGACACAGCTGACAAGATAAACGACTTCTTCTCAACCATAGGTTCTAATCTCGCCAATAAAATCCCACGTACCAATGCCCATGCCGGGGACTACCTAGATGGGAATTTCCCAAATTCCTTCTATCTTGCTCCAACTGAGCCCACGGAAGTCACCGAGATTATAAAGTCACTTAAAAATAACTCAGGGAATCTGTCTCATGTCCCACCATTATTGTACAAGAGAGTGGCCCATGTCCTCTCGCATACTATCTCATTGCTTTTTAACAAGTCACTAGAAGCTAGCACCTTCCCGAAACTACTCAAGACGGCAAGGGTTACACCAATACATAAAGGTGGTGACCCTACAGATTTAAACAACTATAGGCCAATATCAAACTTACCATTGCTATCCAAAATCTTTGAGAAACTCGTGCACAGGAGACTATATTCATTTATAACGTCACAAAACATACTCAACCCCTGCCAATTTGGATTCAGGAAAAATAAAAGCACTAACGATGCAATTATAAAAATGCTAGATCTGCTTTACACAGCATTGGAAAATAAGGAATATCCACTAGGAATTTTTATTGACCTAAGAAAAGCTTTTGACACAGTAGACCACGGCATCCTACTCCACAAACTTGACCATTATGGTATAAGAGGCCATGTGCTTTCATATTTCAAATCTTACCTTACTAATTGGTATCAGTATGTCACCATTAAAGACACAGCATCAACAACACAGCCACTTGATACTGGAGTTCCGCAGGGAAGTGTCCTTGGTCCCCTGCTCTTCCTCATATACATCAATGATCTTCCAAACGTATCTCGACACCTGAACCCCATTCTCTTTGCTGACGACACCCTAATCTTGCAACCCTCAACACCATTGTTAATGAGGAGCTGATCAAAATATCGACTTGGATGACAGCCAATAAACTTACGCTTAACGTTGACAAAACCTACTACATTATGTTTGGTAGCAGAGCAGGAGATGCGCAAATTAACATTATGATCGACAACACTCTAATTACCAGGCATAATGAGGGCAAATTCCTAGGCTTATACCTTGACAACAACCTGAACTTCAGCACCCATATCCAACACATAACCAAAAAAGTATCCAAAACGGTTGGGATCCTCTCCAAGATACGATACTACGTCCCGCAAACTGCCCTTCTCACACTATACCATTCACTTATATATCCATACCTCACCTATGCTATCTGTGCTTGGGGTTCAACTGCAGCAACACACCTAAAGCCAATAATAACCCAACAAAAAGCCGCAGTAAGAATAATCACTAAATCCCATCCCTGGCAACACACCCCCCCACTCTTCATAGATCTAAACTTACTCCCTGTTCAGTACATCCACACTTACTACTGTGCAATCTACATCTACAGGACCTTAAATTCCAATATTAACCTTGACCTAAAACGCTTTCTTGATAGTTGTGACAGAACCCACAGGCACAACACCAGACACAAACATCTCTATGACATTCCCCGTGTCCGACTAAACCTTTACAAAAATTCAATGTATGTCAAAGGCCCTAAAATCTGGAACACCCTACCTGAAAATTCCAAAACTGCAGACACATTCACTTATATATCCATACCTCACCTATGCTATCTGTGCTTGGGGTTCAACTGCAGCAACACACCTAAAGCCAATAATAACCCAACAAAAAGCCGCAGTAAGAATAATCACTAAATCCCATCCCTGGCAACACCCCCCCCCCACTCTTCATAGATCTAAACTTACTCCCTGTTCAGTACATCCACACTTACTACTGTGCAATCTACATCTACAGGACCTTAAATTCCAATATTAACCTTGACCTAAAACGCTTTCTTGATAGTTGTGACAGAACCCACAGGCACAACACCAGACACAAACATCTCTATGACATTCCCCGTGTCCGACTAAACCTTTACAAAAATTCAATGTATGTCAAAGGCCCTAAAATCTGGAACACCCTACCTGAAAATTCCAAAACTGCAGACACATTCATCACCTTCAAAACTACCATCAGAAAACATCTTATCTCCCTGATACACCCTGTCAACTAATAATACGAATACCACCTGGTGGTTCACACTTACACTCACTCACCCATTTGACCATAAACAGAAATATCAATCTCAATCTCAAAATAATGAATCTTAACTAGTCAAAAGTTGGCCTGTGATACTCCAATACTGAAACTATGTATAGTGCCAAAACAAAAGCATTCACATTGCTAAACTCACAACTAGTATTTAGTCACTTAGCCATAATACCAACTTATCTCATAATTCTGTAACATTTTAAACCTAAGATTTAATATAAGTCTGCCCGAAATGCCTAGCAATGCTAGGCGTTCTAGTGGTACACTCTGTAATTATTATTTTACTACATGTAAACCACACAATAACCAAATTCTGTAAACTCAGCATTGTAATACTTATAGAGAATAAAGTTTGAATTGAATTGAATTGAATTGAATTGAATTGAATTCAGGTGGTAATAGGTAGCAAGGGGCTCATTTACGGTAATGGACACCATTACCTGTCCTCTCATTGCAGTAACGGGGCACCGCGCCTGCCCCTAGCGCCCTATTAAGCGTAATTCAGAGGCGAGTCCTAACACATTACCCAAAGGAATTTTATGTAATGGGTTTACTATTTAACTAATGATATCTCAGGCTTCTTGAAGTGTCAGACACTTGTATATGTATTACTCACTGCTACATCAAAAAAATATCTATTTCTGGATGGTTTTCAATCAAATTATATACAGTAGGTTAACCTTTGTTATGTAATGTAAATATTTACGTAATGTCTTGGGTTCAATGCAGAATGTTCATTGTATGACATCTGCCGTGTCCCCAGACACGAATATATACAAGGGACACGCACTCCGAAGTCGTACGTGTCTCTGCTATGTGCTCATTCTCTTACTCGTACGTGCCTTGTCCGTGTTCCTTGACCAGGGATCGTTACACCCCAGACGTTCCTGGACGTGTCTGACAGCTGGGCTCCCAGTGTCCTACCGCCGACACAACTGAAGTAGTTAGGTTGCAGCACAAGCTTTCACTGGGAAATAGTTTTACTATATTATGACTTTATAAAACTCTCACAGAACGATGACAGCTTGTGTTGCAACGTGTGTCTTTTCTTCAACACACCAGTTGTAGACTAAGCTATTGGTACACGCAGAAGGCGACTCCTTGAGACGGGTCAAACACACTTGAGTGCAGCTCTGCACTTTAGTCTTCCTGGACTTATATATTACGATTAGCACAACTTTTTTAACCTGCCTTTTAAATAAGTGATGTTGTCTGTTATGCAGGTAAGTTACTGTACTCGTTACAGAAAAATAACTGACACGGATTACTGTCGTAATGGAATATTTTGCGTTACCGATCACCTTGTGTCTGGGAGTATTGTAAGATGCAGGCGCAAGTATGCGGTACCACTGGGCAACCACTACCGTAACACTCAGTAGCATGGATGCTACATGATAGGTGCTTCGTCTCTTCCGAGGTTACACCTCTGACATCTTCAAGAAGCAGTGAATTCATTAAGGTGATTTTTTATTAGGCAGTTGACTTAATTTGTGGGACTGGTGACCTCAAGTGTGCAACCTTGGCACCTAGGCACAGCGGCTGTAGCCTTTAGTGCCAGACATTATATTCTCATCATTCTACCCTCCCTTCACCTGCCAGGCTCACTCATATTAACACTACAGACTTAGGTCGAGTGTCTATCGACAAGTGCCTTTAACAACTGGTAACCGACTACCACCAACGTGTGGGGGTGGAGGCTCTCAGCTTCCACCCTAACACCCATCTACCACCCAAAATGTCTCCAGCTCCTGCCCCCACCCATACGCCATTTGGTCCCCTTCAAGAAAATTTAAAGATTTTTTTAAGTAATAGTTTTCTTTAAAAAACAAAAGTCTTCAACAAAATTTATAGATTTTTTTTCAAGATTCGTTTTTTAAAATTTGAAAATTTTTTAAGAATTTAAAAAAAAAAAAATATATATGAAAAACATTAAAGGTAACTTTTTAAAGAATTTTTAATTTTTTAAAATTACATTTTTAATTAAAATCTTAAAAATAAAAATCTAAAAAAATAAAAAAAAATTTAAAAATATTTAATTTTTTTTATTTTTGTTAAGGACAGTGTTTTTATTTTTATATTTTTTTAAAAATATCTTAAAAAATATTCTTAAAAAATCTAAAAAAAAAAAAATTCAAGAAAATTTATTTTAAAATTTTCATTAAAAAATTTTTCTTGAAAAAAAAAAAAAAAAGTTAAAGCCACTTACGGATCCTGCCTATACCATTTCACTCTCCAGGTCGTTTTACTTCCTGACTACTATAAGGCTGAAGAAATACTTCCTAACATATCTATAAGTCAAAGTTTTTAACTTCCAACAGTGCCCATGTGTCTGTTTCTAATCTTTCAAACAATCTGTCCTGATTCACCTTGTCAATTCCTCTCAGTATTTCGTACATTGTTATATCATCCCTAGTCCTGTCCTCCAGTGTCATCAGGTTGATCTTCCTTAACCTTTCCTCATAGGACATTCCCTTTAGCTCCGGGACTACTCTAAGTGTATACCTCTGCACTTTCACCAATTTCTTGACAGGCTTGATTGGGTGTGGGTTCCATACTGGTACTGCATACTAAAAAATGGACCTGACGTACTGTATATTGTACAGTGTCGTGAATGACTCCTTACTTTATATCTAAAAGCCCGATGAGCATTTGCTGTAGCAGTTATTTGTTTGTGAGAGCCTCAAGCGATTTACTTGGTACAATTCTCACCCAAAGGCTCTTCTCGAGTGAGGTTTGCAGCCTTTGCCCCCAGATCCTCTACTCCCTGTCTTATTTCTTCTCTAAATTTCACATTACATTTGCTGGGGTTAAACTCCGGTAGCCACCTACCAGAAAAGATCTGCAGCTTGTCCAGATCCATTTGTAGCCTTTCCTGGTCCACATCTATCCCATGCATTTGCAACATCTGCCATATTGCTTCCCTAGGCCTTTTTTCTAGATCAACAATTGCAACAGTTGCTTACCTTATCTAGGCATTGGTCACTCTGCTTCCCTGAATCTCTTCATAATTGTTACCTTGCTCACACTCCAAAAGCACGTCAAATCATAAAAGCCACTTCTCCACTCCCTCTAACACGCTCTCACAAGCCTTTTGGACTTTCTTGCCCCTACCTGGAGGTTACCTGGAGGTTATTCCGGGGATCAACGCCCCCGCGGCCCGGTCCACGACCAGGCCTCCCGATGGATCAGGGCCTGATCAACTAGGCTGTTACTGCTGGCCGCACGCAGTCCGACGTACGAGCCACAGCCCGGCTGATCCGGCACTGACTTTAGGTATCTGTCCAGCTCTCTCTTGAAGGCAGCCAGGGGTTTATTGGCAATTCCCCTAATGCTTGATGGGAGGCTGTTGAACAGTTTTGGGCCCCGGACACTTATAGTGTTTTCTCTTAGTGTACCAATGGCGCCCCTACTTTTTATTGGCGGCATTTTGCATCGCCTGCCCAGTCTTTTACTTTCGTAGGGGGTGATTTCTGTGTGCAGATTTGGGACCATTCCTTCCAAGATTTTCCAAGTGTAGATTATGATATATCTCTCCCTCCTGCGTTCCAACGAGTACAAGTCAAGTGCTTCCAAGCGTTCCCAGTAGTTAAGGTGCTTGACAGAACTTATACGTGCAGTAAAGGATCTCTGTACACTCTCTAGATCTGCGATTTTACCTGCTTTGTATGGAGATGTTAATGTACAGCAGTATTCCAGCCTAGAGAGAACAAGTGATTTGAAAAGGATCATCATGGGCTTGGCATCTCTCGTTTTGAAAGTTCTCATTATCCATCCTATCATTTTCTTTGCACGTGCGATCGTGGCACTGTTGTGATCCTTGAAAGTGAGATCCTCAGACATTACTACTCCCAGGTCCCTTACATTATTTTTCCGCTCTATTGTATGGCCGGAGTCAGTAGTATACTCTGTTCTAGTTATTATCTCCTCCAGTTTTCCATAACGGAGTAGTTGGAATTTGTCCTCATTGAACATCATATTGTTTACCGTTGCCCACTGGAAAACCCTAGCATTCAAATCCTTTAGCTTCTCCCTCCAGCACTTCCTTGGACAATCACTATCGCTGTACTATACATAAAAATAATGTTATCATGGTGCTCCATCCTCTAAATACCCAATCCATTTCAACAACCCCTGGCACGGGTGAAACATTGGGCATGTTTCCTTACACCTGCTGCCCCTGTTTCAACTAGCAATAAGTAGGTACCTGGGTGTTAGCCGACTGTTGTGAGTGGCATCCTGGGGGGACAAGATTAACCTAAGTTGCCCTAAATGTTCTGCATTAGCAGGGGCTTTCTATATATGTAGTATGTATTATTATTATAATCGACACCCTCTTCTAATCTCCCTACTTCGAATTCTCTGCATAATACTAACACCACACATTGCTCTGAAACATGACATCTTCACGTGCACACTCAAAGTCTAGACTGAGTGAAGGGATCCAAGCCTGCGTATCTGCGAATGGAGTTGGCAGCTGAGAAAACCCGGGATGCACTGAATTGTATTAAAACTTTGTTAAAAAAAAAATAGATCTCATCTCACTAAAGTCTGGCTATCCCTGCTCTAGCATACACACACATCCATCTGCCTCAGTAACTGCGAGTCCATCTTAAAAAAAAAAATACCGTAGTGGCTGCAATAACTATACGGAGGCGCACAACCATTCAGATACAATCTGCTTTAAGAATGAATTTATGGAAAGGTGATAAGTCGCAGGGGAACCAATATGTCCCCTATAATTTCCTTATTATAATCAGTTAAGTAAAATGTAATTATTGTAATACTGGAAAAATTATTATTCTGATAGGAAAATGTATTACACACTTAGAAATATCACTGAATAAATGTGTACAAGATAAACGTTACGAGAGAAATAAATATGGCGTAACGGGAAGGACGGACTGGCGAGGTGTGTATCTTTATTTAACGTAATAGTAGTCGACAGAAACATTATCGGCGAAAAGGTAAATAAGTGAAGAGGAAATGCATCTGGATGATTCCAGATATATAAAGAATTTGAGGAAATAAGGATAGTATTAACGAAAAAAGTGATACGGTATGGAATGGGCATCATGTCTACTATCGCATGTATCATCCAGTAATTAATGTACGCCTCCCAATGTGTATTAAACTTCATACAACAGATAAGGTAGCTAGGTATTGGCCAATTTTAAGTTGCCTTTCTGTTAAGAAGCGTTAGGATATACCACCAATGTAATAAATGTGTAAGTACGGTGCCCCGTGGCCTGGTGGCTAGATAACAAAGAGGCACATACCGTATCTGGAACAATACATGTCATCGAAAGCTCCTCTCTCCTATGTGCGGGTTACTGGTGGCTAAAGCTCTCGCTTCACACGGCGAGGTTCCGGGTTCGATTCCCAGCTTAGGTAGAAACATTGGGCGCGTCTATGTTCCCCCATCAGTAAAATGGGTATCTGGGTGTTAGTCGACTGGTGTGGGTCGCATCCTGGGACAAAACTGACCAAATTTTCCCGAAATCCTCTGCATAACAAGCGGCTTTCTATATATTAGTATGTCATTGATGTCAACTAGAGCTGTATACCATGTACATGTACTTGTAGAAATAAAGATATATGAAATTGTGTTTAATAATCGTCAAATTTATTGGCGTAAATTTTCATAATAAATATTCAGGAACCATATGTTCCTAATCAAGGGTCCCTGTGTCAGTTGGGGAGCTGAGACGGTGGGCACTGAAGGAGGGACATTGTTTTCGACCCCAATGTTTCTCAAATCCCACAAGTCTCCAAGATACATTAATATCAGTGATAAATTAGACACATGTGCAACAATTGGGTATCTTTATTAAGGAAATGTTTCGCAACACATTGGCTTCATCAGTCCATACAAAGGAGAACAGAGAAGAACAGTCCCTCAGCCTTGAGTCGATGTGGTCAGTCCATCAGTCTTGGGTATCAATAAAGATACCCAAGTGTTGCACATGTGTCTAATTTATCAACTTGTCGGTTCTTTGAACAATTTATCTACATCAACATCAGTAAGTTACAATTAGTTTTTGTATCAAGAGCTCTTCCCAGTGTGTGAGTGGAAGTTAATTCGAGATTGTGCACTCGTGAAAAATCCCCACATAATTTCTAACAGAATTTAACCTATCATGGTTAGGTTAGGTAAGGTTCGTCAAGAAAAAGGACAAGTGTTGCCTGCCGCGGGTCGCCAGATGATGACCCGCCGGTCATCTGACCGAAGCCTTCCGCTGGCTTACCGATCCACCCCTTTAAAAATTATGGTCATAGTTATAACTACTTAGTTACAATAAAAACCTATCATGTTATCCCCCATTAACTCCACAACCTTTTTATGTGATATATCCTCTACCAGGATACACAGCAATTCACAACTGCAGACCAAACCAAGTTGGGGGTGGTATTGCAATCTATTACTCTAACCAATTATCTTGTATTAGCACCACCTGCTTTAGTGATGAATATGGGGAATACATTTTTGCTAATTTTACTGTAAAAAACCTTAAGACACCTATAACAATCGGTGCCATTTACCGGATACCTCACACAAACATCCCAAATTTCAGTGAGAAATTAAAGTCACTAATAACAAACAGACAAATGAATAAGCACCACCTTCTCTTAGCTGGAGACTTCAACATCAACCTTGGCTTACTAGATGATCAGCCTGTAACTGATTTCATCAACAATATGAACAACACACTTCTCATACCAACAATAACTAAACCAACCAGGCTCACTGAGACAAGTGCAACCATAATAGACCACATATAGACCAATATACTAGCCCCCCTTAAATCAGGGATAATCACAGATAGCACTACAGACCACTACCCTACCTTCCTCCTGACACACATTAGTAAACCACCACTTGAATACAACAAAGTCTCATTTAGACTTCATGACGAGGCCTCAATAAGGAAGTTCACAGCTGACCTAGAGATTGTTGACTGGCCTACAGAATTCTCCAAGGCCAATGGTATTGATGACTGGACAGACATTTTTCTTAACAAATTACTTAGACTATACAACAAACATTGTCCTATAAAAACGAAACAGATCACAAACAAACAGCTTGGTTGCCCATGGCTAACCAGCACCATTCTGAAATCCATTGACAAGAAACACCAATATGAAAAGCAATATAAACAGGGCTTAATACACAAAGATATTCTTAAACACTATTCATCAGTTCTCACCAAAGTAATAAAGAAAGCCAAACAACTATACTACTCCAGTAGATTCACAGACACTAGAGGAGATATAAAAAAGATCTGGAAAACACTCTCTCAGATTCTAGGGACCCACAAACTGAAAATAAACAAGAATATTGTCCTAACTAAACCTAATGAAACACCACTACATCCCACTGACACAGCTAACAAGATAAACGACTTCTTCTCAACCATAGGATCTAATCTCGCCAATAAAATCCCACATACCAATGCCCATGCCGGGGACTACCTAGATGGGAATTTCCCAAATTCCTTCTATCTTGCACCAACTGAGCCTACGTAAGTCACCGAGATTATAAAGTCACTTAAAAATAACTCAGGGAATCTGTCTCATGTCCCACCATTACTGTACAAGCGAGCGGCCCATGTCCTTTCGCATGCTATTTCATTACTTTTTAACAAGTCACAAGAAACTAGCACCTTCCCGAAACTACTCAAGATGGCAAGGGTTACACCAATACATAAAGGTGGTGACCCTACAGACTTAAACAACTATAGGCCAATATCAAACTTACCATTGCTATCCAAAATCTTTGAGAAACTCGTGCACAGGAGACTATATTCATTTACACGGCACAAAACATACTCAACCCCTGCCAATTTGGATTCAGGAAAAATAAAAACACTAATGATGCAATCATAAAAATGCTAGATCTGCTTTACACAGCATTGGAAAATAAGGAATATCCACTAGCAATTTTTATTGACCTAAGAAAAGCTTTTGACACAGTAGACCACGACATCCTACTCCACAAACTTGACCATTACGGTATAAGAGGCCATGCGCTTGCTTATTTCAAATCTTACCTTACTAATAGGTATCATTATGTCACCATTAAAGACACAGCATCAACAACACGGCCACTTGATACTGGAGTTCCGCAGGGAAGTGTCCTTGGTCCCCTGCTCTTCCTCATATACATCAATGATCTTCCAAACGTATCCCAACACCTGAAACCCATTCTCTTTGCTGACGACACTTGTGTCATCTCTCACCCTAATCTTGCCACCCTCAACACCATTGTTAACAAGGAGCTGATCAAAATATCGACTTAGATAACAGCCAATAAACACTGACAAAACCTACTATATTATGTTTGGTAGCAGAGCAGGAGATGCACAAATTAACATTAAGATCGACAACACTCTAATTACCAGACATAATGAGGGCAAATTCCCAGGCCTATACCTTGACAACCTGAATTTCAGCACCCATATCCAACACATAACCAAAAAAGTATCCAAAACGGTTGGGATCCTCTCCAAGATACGATACTACATGCCGCAAAATGCCCTTCTCACACTATACCACTCACTTATTTATCCATACCTCACCTATGCTATTTGTGCTTGGGGATCAACTGCAGCAACACACCTAAAGCCAATAATAACCCAACAAAAAGCTGCAGTAAGAATAATCACTAAATCCCATCCCTGGCAACACCCCCCCCCCACTCTTCATAGATCTAAACTTCCTGTTCAGTACATCCACACTTACTACTGTGCGATCTACATCTACAGGACCTTAAACTCCAATATCAACCTTGACCTAAAACGCTTTCTTGATAGTTGTGACAGAACCCACAGGCATAACACCAGATACAAACATCTCTACGACATTCCCCGTGTCCGACTAAACCTTTACAAAAATTCAATGTATGTCAAAGGCCCTAAAATCTGGAACACCCTACCTGAGAACTCTAGAACTGCATACACATTCATCACCTTCAAAACTACCATTAGAAAACATCTTATCTCCCTGATACACAGTGGTCAGTCGTCACGTGAGGTCACAGACCCTGAGCTGCTTTGGGGATTAGCGTGGACGGTTACAAAGCATGGCTTGCTTCTGCAGTGTTTTAAAAACTGAGTTTGGAGAGTTGAAGGAGGAGGTCTTGCTTCTCCAGGAGGAGATTAGGAGGCTGAAGGTCCACCTCAATGGGCCTGGGAGAGAGTGTGAGGTGGTTGGAGATGTGGGGAATGAGGCTTCTAGCAGTGAGGTGCAGTCTGTCTCTCACTGTGAGGAGGCTGTAGGTGGGGAGGTAGCAACGGGTACCAGCAGTGAGGTGCAGCCCAGCACCTGCTACAAGTGGCGAGTTGTTCACAGTAATGGGAGGCGCATCAGAGTAAGGAAAGTTAAGAGTGAAGATCTGAAGGTAGGAAATCGCTTCTCTGTTCTCCAGGATGAATGTACTTCAGTGGCCAGTGAAGGTAAGGGTACTACTGCCCCTGCTAATGAAGGTAAGCGCATTCTTGTGGTTGGTGACTCTCAGGTAAGATATGTTGACCGTGCTTTTTGTAATAGGAATAAGAAGATGAGAGATAGAGTGTGCTTCCCTGGAGCTGGTGTTGGGGACATTGTCAACAGACTGGATAATATCATGTCAGGTAATGGGAACAAGCCCATTATCTGTCTCAGTGCTGGTGGAAATGATATTGGGAAGGGTAGGAGAGAAGAGCTGCTAGATAAGTACAGGTCAGCTATAGATTTCATTAAGTCTAAGGGAGGGATCCCAATCATATGTAGCATCTTGCCTAGAAGGGGAGTAGGAAATGAATGGTTGTCTAGGGCAATTGGTGTAAATTGCTGGCTAGACAGATACTGCAAGGAACTTGCAATCCCATTCATTGACAACTGGAACAACTTTTATGGCAAACATGATATGTATGCAAGGGATGGGGTTCATCTCTCTGGGGCAGGGGTGGTAGCACTTGCAGACTCGATTGAGAAGGCCATTGGTGAAATGCCTATGATTTTAAACTGATGGAAGATAGAGGTATGGGTGTGTGTGGGAAACAAGCAGGTTGCAACACTAGGGTTGGAAACAGTAAATGTATAAAAGGCATTCAGCATGAAGTTATAAATAAAGACAATAGAACAGGTCAGAAAACAAAGGGGGACAGCAGAGGGCAGCAAGGGACTAGCTCCCTTAAGGTTTACTATACTAATAGCAGGAGTGTTAGAAATAAGATAGATGAGCTAAGATTAATTGCAAGTGCAGGAAACATAGATATTATTGCTATAACAGAGACCTGGCTCAATCTGAAAGATAGAGAGATGCCCTCTGAATGTCACATACAAGGCTATAAATTATTCCACACTGACAGGGTCAACAGGAAAGGTGGTGGAGTAGCGATGTATGTCAGAGACAATTTAAATTGTTGTGTTAGACAAGATATTAAATTAGAAGCGTCAGCCACTGAATCTGTTTGGTTACAGCTTCTCGAGGGCCGAGAAAAACTAATTTTGGGTGTGATTTACAGGGCCCCAAATCTTGATAGGGAGTGCAGTAAACTTCTATGGGACGAAATTCGTAAGGCATCTACATACGAAAATGTTGTGCTAATGGGAGATTTCAACTATAGACAGATTGACTGGAGCAATTTGACAGGAAATTTAGAGTCGGGTGACTTTCTTGATACGATCCAGGATTGTTTTTTAAAACAGTTTGTGACAGAGCCAACTAGGGGAAATAACCTCCTTGACTTGGTTCTTGCCAGTAGGGAAACACTAATTAATAATCTTGAGGTTAATGATGAGCTTGGGGAGAGTGATCACAAATCACTCAGTTTTAACATATCATGGAATTCCCCTAATAATGGCAATCAAGTCTCCGTCCCTGACTTTCGCTTGGCTGATTTCATAGGACTGAAAAATTACTTAGGTGGGCTGAACTGGAATGACCTGACTAGGGGTCAGGTAGGTGGTGATGGTTGCCGATATGATGCTTTCCAGGGCATAGTTCTAGCTGCTCAGTCAAATTATGTTCCAAATAGGGAAATCAGATCAAACAAAAATGATCCTAAATGGATGAACAATAGATTAAAATATCTGATTGGTCAAAAGAGAGGCATATATAGGCAAATCAAAAGAGGAGAGGGGCAATTAAGAAATCGATATATTCAGTTAAAGAGAGAAATAAAAAAGGGAATTAGAAAAGCAAAAAGAGATTATGAGGTTAAAGTTGCAAGAGAATCGAAGACTAACCCAAAAGGATTCTTTCAGGTATACAGAAGTAAGATCAGGGACAAGATAGGCCCACTCAAAAGTTCCTCGGGTCAGCTCACTGACAGTGATAAGGAAATGTGTAGAATTTTTAACACATACTTCCTCTCAGTTTTTACACAGGAGGATACCAGTGATATTCCAGTAATGATAAATTATGTAGAACAGGACGATAATAAACTGTGCACTATTAGGGTCACAAGTGACATGGTCCTTAGGCAAATAGATAAATTAAAACCTAACAAATCCCCAGGCCCTGATGAACTGTATGCAAGGGTTCTAAAGGAATGTAAAGAGGAGCTTAGCACACCTTTGGCTAATCTTTTCAACATATCACTACAAACTGGCATGGTGCCAGATAAGTGGAAAATGGCAAATGTGATACCTATTTTCAAAACAGGTGACAGGTCCTTAGCTTCGAACTATAGACCAATAAGCCTAACCTCCATAGTGGGAAAATTTATGGAATCAATAATTGCCGAGGCAGTTCGTAGCCACCTTGAAAAGCATAAATTAATCAACGAATCTCAGCATGGTTTTACAAAGGGACGTTCCTGCCTTACGAATTTATTAACTTTTTTCACTAAGGTATTTGAGGAGGTAGATCATGGTAACGAATATGATATTGTGTATATGGACTTCAGTAAGGCTTTTGACAGGGTCCCACATCAGAGACTATTGAGGAAAATTAAAGCACATGGAATAGGAGGAGAAATTTTTTCCTGGATAGAGGCATGGTTGACAACTAGGCAGCAGAGAGTTTGCATAAATGGGGAGAAATCAGAGTGGGGAAGCGTCACGAGCGGTGTTCCACAGGGGTCAGTGTTGGGCCCCCTGCTGTTCACAATCTACATAAACGACATAGATGAGGGCATAAAGAGCGACATCGGCAAGTTTGCCGATGACACCAAAATAGGCCGTCGAATTCATTCTGACGAGGACATTCGAGCACTCCAGGAAGATTTGAATAGACTGATGCAGTGGTCGGAGAAGTGGCAGATGCAGTTTAATATAGACAAATGCAAAGTTCTAAATGTTGGACAGGACAATAACCATGCCACATATAAACTAAATAATGTAGATCTTAATATTACGGATTGCGAAAAAGATTTAGGAGTTCTGGTTAGCAGTAATCTGAAACCAAGACAACAGTGCATAAGTGTTCGCAATAAAGCTAATAGAATCCTTGGCTTCATATCAAGAAGCATAAATAATAGGAGTCCTCAGGTTGTTCTTCAACTCTATACATCCTTGGTTAGGCCTCATTTAGATTATGCTGCACAGTTTTGGTCACCGTATTACAGAATGGATATAAATTCTCTGGAAAATGTACAAAGGAGGATGACAAAGATGATCCCATGTATCAGAAACCTTCCCTATGAGGATAGACTAAGGGCCCTGAAACTGCACTCTCTAGAAAGACGTAGAATTAGGGGGGATATGATTGAGGTTTATAAGTGGAAGACAGGAATAAATAAAGGGGATGTAAATAGTGTGCTGAAAATATCTAGCCTAGACAGGACTCGCAGCAATGGTTTTAAGTTGGAAAAATTCAGATTCAGGAGGGATATAGGAAAGTACTGGTTTGGTAATAGAGTTGTGGATGAGTGGAACAAACTCCCAAGTACCGTTATAGAGGCCAGAACGTTGTGTAGCTTTAAAAATAGGTTGGATAAATACATGAGTAGATGTGGGTGGGTGTGAGTTAGACCTGATAGCTTGTGCTAACAGGTCGGTTGCCGTGTTCCTCCCTTAAGTCAATGTGACCTGACCTGACTAGGTTGGGTGCATTGGCTTAAGCCGGTAGGGACTTGGACCTGCCTCGCATGGGCCAGTAGGCCTTCTGCAGTGTTCCTTCGTTCTTATGTTCTTATGTACACGAATACCACCTGGTGGTTCACACTTACACTCATTCACCCATTTGACCATAAACAGAAATATTAATCTCAATCTTATAATAATGAATCCTGTGATACTCCAATACTGAAACTATGTGCTGTGCCAAAACAAAAGCATTCAAATTGCTAAACTCACAAACTAGTATTTAGTCACTTAGCCATAATACCAACTTACCTCATAATTTGTAATATTTTAAAATTAAGAATTAAACTAAGTCTGCCGGAAATGCCTAGCCATGCTAGGTGTTCTAGTGGTACACTCTGTAATCATTATAGCTGTATAGTCCTTGTGGCTTAGCGCTTCTTTTTTGATTATAATATAATAATAATGTAATCATTATTTAACTACATGTAAACCACACAATAACCAAATTCTGTAAACTCAGCATTGTAATCCTTATAGAGAATAAACTTCGAATTGAATTTGAATCCTGACAGATGGTAATGCCTAAGTAAAAACAATTTTTACTTTGCTAGAATGAATCAAGTCTGTATTCTGTACCCACAATGGCATGCTTGGCGATAGCCTTATCAGTATTGAAGTCTCCCAACTCGATCTGACAAATTTGATTAAATCACGTATAAAACTAGTCTATAAATAGGTGCACGCTATTCACTCATTTACTGTATAATTTACCAGTCCATAAACGTGTAATCTACTACATTCTCGCATGTCCGGCAACATCGCCGGACACACATCTTCCTTGTCGAATTGACAGGTTCGAATCTAGTGTTAAAAAACACTAAATTCACCGTCGAGATGTGCAATCCTAACATGATAAGTAAATTTATTTAGTTACTATTACACACGAGTACTATTCGATAAGTTTTGGGAGATTACAACTAGGTAACTTACACGTTACTATGTATGATAATTGTACTTATGCGTACCTATCTAAATAAGCTTGTTTACTGTATTATTATTATTATAATCAAAAAGAAGCACTAAACCACAAGGACTATTGTTTACTGTAGTGATAGATGTTATTTAAAGAAGAATAATGTTTACCTTGCGTTTAGGCGAGATGACTGGAGTTGTGTGTGTAGTGGCGGTAGTTGACTCACTACTTGTGTGGTGAACAGAGTTGATGAGAGCAGTGAGGGTCCATGAGGCTGGTTGTGGGTAGTGGTTAGTGATGGTTGTAGTGGAATACAACAACCACACACTACACACCCACCCAGTTCCTACCACAGCCGCCACCACCACCCACCACCACCAGCAACAACCTTGAAGACGCACCATGTAACACCTAGCTCCTGGTACTTTATATCTTCATGTCTTGAATGTAGACATGCTGTAGATGTTACAAGTTAGTAAGGTATAGGGTAGGTTTATCATGAATTTTAATGAGGAACCAATGAAAGGCACCGGCTTTTAACTAGTGAACTTAAAGCTTAGTATATTTTTGAAGATTTATAAATTATCAAGGCCACTCGCATTGTACGGTGTTAAGGTCACATTTGTTTTTAAATAACAGTGTAGCTTGTGGTATGTTAAATGTAGGGATTGTGTGACCACAAATGGTAATGTCTCTGCTAGATTATTCATTGAAACCGTTCATCTGTTGACACGACAGCAACAGTTCATGAGATTTTTTTTTTCAAATGCAGATCATCAGCTTCTAATTTGGGTCATATTAAAGGAACAGCAAGAGAAAGCAGCAGGAGCGTATTCCATCCCGCATGAACACGCACACAAACACCCTCCCTCAGCTAAAGTTGGTGTAACACTGAAGTGAACCCCTGGTCCTCACCACTCACTGGGTTGCCAGTCAATGTACACTCGAACCTAAATATACGGATACTTTTTTTTCCAAAACTGGAAATATATCGTGGCTCTCTTTCCCACTGTATAAGAGAAAATTGTTGTAACTGATTAATAAATGGAGTTCATTTTGGTTTCAATAATTGCATAAATTTATAAGTTTACAGCTATCAGTAAGTTTACGTAGGTACAGGTACACACAAGTACAATTATAAACAATAACATGTGTAAATTACCTAGGATAGCCTTAAAAAAAGTCAAGAGGAGCTTCATTCACAGTATAATGCAAGTTTACAAGTATCAGAGGGTTTTATGAATATTAAAAATTAACGAAATTTCATTACGGTTATATTAAATATGGTAATAATAAATTACCGGAATTTCTGTTATTATTACTGATTGTCCTTAATGACTAAATTTCACATAATTTTTGTTTAAATCATTCTTGAAGTAATTATAATCAAAATTCGAGACATTTCAGCTGGTTTCCATGAAGCTGACCACCACAGGGATGTATACCACAGCGCTGTATCATCTTTTGCAGACGATACTAGGATCTGCATGAGAGTGTCATCCATTGAGAACACGGTTAACCTCCAAGAAGATATAAATCAAGTTTTCCAATGGGCAACAGAGAACAATATGATGTTCAATGAAGACAAATTCCAACTACTCCGTTATGGGAAACTGGAGGAAATAATAACTAGAACTGAGTATACTACAAATTCCAATCACACAATTGAGAGGAAAAGTAATGTGAGAGACCTGGGAGTGGTAATGTCAGAGGATCTCACCTTCAAGGATCACAACAATGCCACTATCACATTTGCTAGGAAACTGATAGAATGGAAACTGATAGAATGGATAATGAGAACATTCAAGACAAGAGATGCTAAGCCAATGATGATCCTTTTTAAATCACTTATTCTCTCTAGGCTGGAATACTGCTGTACATTAACATCCCCATTCAAGGCAGGTGAAATTGCAGAACTAGAGAATGTACAGAGAACCTTGACTGCACGTATAAGTTCCATCAAACACCTTAACTACTGGGAACGCCTGGAAGCACTTGACTTGTACTCACTAGAGCGCAGGCGAGAGAGATATATCATAATCTACACCTGGAAGATTCTGGAGGGACTGGTCCCTAATATGCACACAGCAATCACTCCATACGAAAGCAAAAGGCTTGGCAGGCGATGCAACATACCCCCAGTGAAAAGTAGGGGCGCCACTGGTACATTAAGAGAAGACACAATAAGTGTCCGGGGCCCAAGACTGTTCAACAGCCTCCCACCAGCAATAAGGGGCATTACCGGTAGACCCCTGGTTGTCTTCAAGAGGGAGCTGGACAGATACCTAAAGACGGTGCCGGATCAGCCGGGCTGTGGTTCGTATGTTGGATTGCGTGCGGCCAGCAGTAACAGCCTGGTTGATCAGACCCTGATCCACCATGAGTCCTGGTCTCAGACCGGGCCGCGGGGGCGTTGACCCCCGAAACCCTCTCCAGGTACACTCCAGGGTGGTCATAAAATTGCA
This sequence comes from Cherax quadricarinatus, assembly GCF_038502225.1. NCBI lineage: Eukaryota > Metazoa > Arthropoda > Malacostraca > Decapoda > Parastacidae > Cherax > Cherax quadricarinatus. Next base: position 11,561,609 of record NC_091324.1, read on the forward strand.
TTGCAGTAAAATATTAGAGCTTCTTATTTATTATAACAATAATAATGTGTATACGTGTATGTTTGTGCGAATTAATTTTTGTGCGTAAGTGAACTTTCATATGCATTCAGAGCATGTATTTGTATGCGTATGTTTGCATATGTGTATTTGTGTGCGTACGTGTGTGTATTTTAATTTGTATATTTGCATAGACCCTTGACTGTTTACAAGAAAGCGTTGGAGGTACCTAAAATTCAGTACCTAACCAGCCGGGCTGGGGTTTGTACGTCGGCTTGCGTGCGGCCAGCAGTAACAGCCTAATTGATCAGGCGGCGTTGACCCCCTTCCAGGGAAACTCCTATACCCCGGATCACAGTTTATATAATAATTATATAAATGCAAGTTGCAAACGCTCCAGATGCTCGGATGTTTTAATAGTTGTCGGAGTGACGTTTGGAAGTGAAAGTGAGCAAGAGGGTAACATTCTCTCTCTCTCTCTCCCGTCTCTAATTTGAAAGTTTAGTGGCATGTATTTGTGGTTGCAGGGATCGAGTTACAGCTCTTGCCTCCCCGCCACTACTAGGTCCACTCTGCTACAAGAGTTTTATCGTACCTCTTAAAGCTATGTGTAGATCCTGCGTGATGAATGGTTTTGAAAACCGACAAGTTGAAGATTGAGACACTTATGCAACATATGGGAATCTTAATTGAGGAAACGTTTCGCCACACAGTGGCTTCATCAGTCCAATACAAAGCAGAAAGGTTTGTATTGGACTGAGACACTTGCAACATATTCCCATATGTTGCAAGTGTCTCAGTCTTCAACTTGTCAGTTTTCAGAACCATTCATCACAACTGTCAGACACTGCATCATCATTGGATCTTGATACAAAGAATTCTTCAAAATTTGTCCAACCTTAGGACGAAGACCTACTTCGACTAGTGGATGGTACCACTATGATCCTGCCTCCTCCTGCTTCGCCTCACCTGACTGCAGTATATAAGCCACGTCTACGGCCCTATGCTGTACATTCTACAAGATTGATGGACTGAACACATCGACTCCAGGCTGAGGGACTGATTACCTCAAATTCCTCCTCTCCTTACCCCTTTCTGCTTTGTATTGGACTGATGAAGCCACTGTGTGGCGAATCGTTTCCTCAGTTAAGATTCCCATATGTTGCATAAGTGTCTCATCTTCATAGATCCTGCCTCCACTACATCACTCTCCAAAGTGTTCCACTTTCTGACAACTTTATGACTGAAGAAATACTTTCTTACATCCCTGTGACTCATCTTGAGTTTTTAACTTCCAGCTGTGATCCCTTGTTGCTGTGTCCCATCTCTGAAACATTCTGTCACTATCCACCTTGTTTATTCCTCTCAGTATTTTATAGGTTATCATGTCTTCCCTATCCCTCCTGTCCTCCACTGTCGTCAGGTTTTGTGTGTGTACTCACCTATATGTGGTTGCAGAGATCAAGTCTCATCTGGCCCCGCCCCTTCGCTGATCGCTACTAGGTTCACTCTCTCCTGGCCTCGATAGCTTTACTGTACTTCTTTTTAAAGCTGTATATGGATCCTGCCTCTACCACTTCACTCTCAAGGTTGTTCCACTTCCTGACTACTCTAAGGCTAACATTCATGGCTCATCTGCTATGTATGATAATCTATGTAACTGTATTTGTGTATACCTGAATACAGCGTGTGTTAGTGTCACGGTTACAGTGTCACGGTTGCTACAGTGTCACTGGTGTTACAGTGTCACTGGTATTACAGTGTCACGGTTGTTACAGTGTCACTTGTGTTACAGTGTCACTTGTGTTAGTGTCACTGGTGTTCAGTGTCACGGTTGTCACTGTGTCCCTAGTGTTACAGTGTCATGGGTGTTACATTGTCAAAAGTTGTATGAGTGATAGTGTTATATGGTTTGTATTGGGCAGACTGTCAGATGTAGCGGCCAAAGCAGCTGCTTACATTATGGTGGATTATGTGGTAATCACTTGGAGTGAGGGAATGTTGGTGGCCACCTTTAATAGGAGTGCGGCCCATGTGTGGTGCTGGGCAGAATGTATGTGAGCAGATGCCCTGCAACATATAGACGAATGTGTGTTAATGATACGTTGCAACTGAGAGAATCCCAATATATTTTCTGAGAAGCGCAAGAAGAGCAGTAAATGAAGTAGAGACTGGAATTATATATAAGGGAGGAGAACCCATGTAGGGTGATCCGATAAACAAGGAAACACATTCACCATGATTCGTTCATTAGCTATCTTACCAGAAGTGCACAGACATCACAGTTCAAATGACCAGGGAGGCCTGGTCGTGGACCGGGCCGCGGGGGCATTGATCCCCGGAATACCCTCCAGGTAGATTCCAGGATCTCCACCCTCTCTTTTAAAGTGTAGCTTCCCACCGCTAGGACTCAAATCTGTCTAACTTATTTCCAGAATCTTTTCTTAAATGTTACCTTGCTCATACGCCAACAGCACACTAAGCCATGAAATCTACTTATTTCAATTCACTTTATCTTAAACGCTCACACAACCCTGCTTAAAACTCACTGTCTGGAGCATATATGCTAACTGACTTGACTGACTCTGCTAATTAGTGTCAGTCTTCCACCCAGAGAAAACCAGCCAAAACACCTGAAATATTTGCTGGATATTTCCTCGACAGTGGACTGTGAAACACAACTACACTGGACACTACTGACACTTACTGGGATAAGTCATTGATAATGCCTGGTTCCTGGTTCCGAACCTTGATAAATGATCCAGCACATCTGATCACTGGATAAGTGGAACTTAACACGAGGGGTCACTACACGACATATTAAAATGACATATTGATACCTGCTATATGGCAGGCTCCAGAGCTTAATGGCCTCCTGCTACCCTAGTACCACCTGCCTTGCAAAAATTATGGACTGCAATCTATTTAATAATAACAGTGAGGGAAGGTGATGTTTTCTGTACCTCAAGTGTAGAATGCCCAGGGTCTTTTCTTGGGTTTGTGGTGAAGTCAAGGCTGCTCGCCAATCAACTCGTGCCCTGCTTGCTGATAAGCATCGTCTCGGTGCCCGAGTGTCGTATCATTACCACAGACACACTATACCTTAGACATTCATGTAACACTCGCTAATACGTGTCTACTCAAGATGTGGTTATTGGCTAAGTCCAGGAATCCACTATTAAATGTATCTTTCATCTACTTAACAATCCCGAGAACGCTTAAAGCAGACGATAAGCAGATGTGCCGGCCCCTTCTCTCGCTAATGCGCTCAGGAAAATGTAACTAATTAATCGGGCTTCCTAAATAAAAGTTACGACCGGCCATGGTGTGCCCTTTCAGGATTCTCGCGCAATATTGGCCAGCCTACACAGGACAGCTCGACCCAGGATACTGTTGCCAAACTGCTGACAAAGGTGAGTGTTAATTAGTCACTCACAATTCGACGATATCAATCACGTGGCTTTATCAATACCAATTCTAGGACATGACTAAAAGACAGTAGAACTATATACAAAAGATGAGGTAATCAGTCCCTCAGCCTTGGAGTTGGTGTGAAGAGCACCGTGGTTGTAGAGACGTCTACAATAAAGATAACGATATCAGTCACACTGATATTCATAATACGCATCGGCAATCTGAGATCAGAAATCAATTGCGTCCAAACTCTCATATTGCATATGCACAGTTAATGAATGCACAGGGCATCTGGCACACTTCGACCTCTGTGGCAGGAAATCTCGCCTCCAGAGCCTTAAGAGGGCCATCAAACTCCTCTTCCCTATACGGCAGAGAGGGGAATAACGATTATGTAACCCATTCTTTTACCCTCATTTGACAAAGAGGGGGTAAGGGGTTACATAGGCCTCATTAAGGCACTCTGAAGAACATTAATATAAAATTCCGGCACCCTAGCACTCAAAACACCCTTTACCTCCCTTCCAACCCTTCCTGTGATGCTATTCTTCTCTACCCTCTCTAAATGCCCAAACCACATCAACAACTCCTTGGTCTTCTGAATTATACCATTCGTGACCCCACACCGTCTTCTATTTTCTTTGCTTTGAACTTGCTGCATCATAATCACACAACATATCGCCTCTTAAAGCCCATGTTTCACATCTATAAAGTGTTGGTACCATTATACTCTGGTATATTCCGCATTTTGCCTCCGTATATAAAGATCTTTTCACAAATGTATATTCTATGGTTCACCTATCAGAAAGTCCTCCATAGATCCTTCAGCCGAGATGTCCACTCCCAAATATCTGAATACATTAATTTCCTCCATATTCCCTCTTTACAATTTAATATACAATCTTATGTTGTTTTACTCTGTCTTCAACATTCAGCATATCCAATTGTTGTAATTCATCCTGGCCTATATGCTCTCTTGGTCCCAGGTCCAGAATGAATCTTACCATTTTGTTTTGGGTGATTTGCAGTCTATCTTTCATTTTTTTTTTTTTTTTTTGGGTTAAGGCAGAGTACCGTGAAGAGCAAGCGTAGTCCATATGATATAGGGCTAGACATAGGGTCCTGCGAGCCTCAGTAGGTAGACAGTGTACTTGTCTGTAGAGGAACTTCAGTCTGGCATTCGCCTTCTTGACTACACTATTCCATATCAATTCTCCTGACATGCATGGGTCAAAGGGGATGCCCAGATATTTTACTGAGGTAACTGAAATGATGAGTTCACCATTACACAGGACTTTAAAATTGTTTACCCTTCTCAGTTTCGTGCAAAAGAGAATGGCTTCCGTTTTCCCGAGGTATAACGATAGTTTATCAACTAACCATTTGCTGCAGGTCAAGATAAGATAAGATTTCGTTCGGATTTTTAACCCCGGAGGGTTAGCCACCCAGGATAACCCAAGAAAGTCAGTGCGTCATCGAGGACTGTCTAACTTATTTCCATTGGGGTCCTTAATTTTGTCCCCCAGGATGCGACCCACACCAGTCGACTAACACCCAGGTACCTATTTGCTATCGAACCCTGGCCCTCCGTGTGTGAAGCGGGAGCTTTAGCCACCAGGCCACCGGGCCACCATTTCCAGTATTATTACATTAGCTATATCTTGCAGGTCTTTACCTGACACTAACAGAGCACTGTCATCCGCATACAGTAGGAGATTGCACTAGACACTGATGGGCATGTCGTTTACATAACAAAGAAATAATAAGGGACCCATAATACTATCTTGGGGAACTCCACATGCTATCGGCAGGGGTTCTGATTCTGTTTTGTTGATTTTGACAATTTGTTTCCTGTTGCTAAGGTAGGACTTAAACAAGTCTACGGAACCTATGACGATAGCTTGAAGTTTCTTACATAATATATTGTGGTTGACAGTATCGAATGCCTTTTTGTAAGTCTAAGATTACCATTCCTATGAGGTTCCCTATCAACATTTCAGTTCTCATGTAATCCATTAGATTAATTAGATAGGTGTCGGTTAAGTAAGCTGTCCTAAAGCCTGATTGGTAATTATGAAGAATGTTGTCATTAACATACTTAACTACTTGATAGTACACCGACCTCTCTAGAATTTTGGATATACTGAGTGTACTAACAGGCGTATAGTTGCTGACATCAGATCTACTATTTTTCTTGAAGATAGGAGTAACTCTGGCCTCCTTGAACAGTTGAACCCCTCCGGTACGGTATTAGTGGTGATGGACAAATTTGTTATGTGAGCAGTGGGGATTTGCAATTCAGAGGCACCATCTTTTAGGACCTTAGAAGGGATGTTATCTGGGCCGGTGCTCTGCTTAGTTCTAACCTGCTTAGTTCTTTTTTGCACGAAGTCATGAGATACACTTACTAGTTGACAACTGTTTGGGGTTACCCGTTTATTAGTATAGTGTGCTTTAAGCTTATCAGAGTCTGTGTTAAAGGAATTTGATGCATGAACTGTATCACTGTAGGCAACAAGAGCATTTCACCCCTCCGTGGAAGATGTGTTCATTTAATATCACATACCTGCAAGTCCCTCCCAAGAAGTTCATTGCTAGTAATTCCTTCCTTAAACCACTTGTTAAAGCAACTGCTCAAGAAGAAATTTCTCACCTAGCTGGTAGTAATAAGTTATCACAAGTTATATACACTGATGGATTTAAACAGGAGTCTTCTGGCAGGGCTGCATCTGCTCTTGTTGCCACCTCCCTAGTTAATAACGATAATAAATTTGTTGAGTTAGGCACAAGAATTAACAACTGGGCGTCTACATTGCAAACTGAATTGTTTGCAATCCTAATGGCGCTAAGCTAACTTACAACACTGAGCTTGACTCTATCATCATTACTGATTCTATGTCATCATTGGAGGCTCTTGACTCATATAATGACTCCAACAACATGCTCATTGGAGAAGCCAGGTATAGATACTCAAAAATCAGGGACAAAGGAATTAATGTACAATTGCTATGGATCCCATCACACATTGGATTACTCCTTCATGATAAAGTTGATACGTTAGCCAAGAAGAGTACCCAGAAGGAGAATGTAGAATATAACTTTGGTATATCTGTGTCTAGCATTAGGAATAACATTAGGAGAGAAGTAAATAACGAAAATGATTGTTATAGGAATGCAGTTAGAAACCTGAGTAGATCTATAACCCACTATGATAACATGAACGTAGATAAGTATGTTTATGGAGCAACGTGCAATGTGAACACACTAACATGTTGTAGTGGCCAGGCTTAGGCTTGGTTATAAGTACTTCTGGCAGTTTGGGAGACACACAGATGATGATCAAACTAAATGTAAATTATGTGATCAGGCATATTGTCACTGTCTTGAACACTATGTGTTTAATTGTCCACTTATTGAGGAATACAGAGATAGTATAATAACCTAAGTGACATGTCAAGATATCTTATTAATGAAAATGAGATACCAGATATACTAAGCAAAATTTGTTACAAGCAAATTTCCTAAATTTGCTTGTAACAGTTAAGTGAACTGTAGTTATGTAGATATAAACCCATATGTACACCTGTTAACCATTTTGGGGCCTAGTTCCTAGGCCTTTTGTGTATCCAAATGCTCTTGCGCTACCATCCACAGGATGGATATGGCGTGCACAATAAACTAGCCACTTCGGTGGCAAAATCTAAACTTACTAGTATTGATGCGACAGATGTGTAGTAGGAATTAAAACAATTTACCACTTTGGTTGTTTCGTGGCATACCTCGTTATCGAGATTTAGTACTATGTTAGATCTATCTACGGGTTTATGGCTATACCCCAGATGTTTTAGTTGTTGCCAGAGCTTTCTGAGGTTATTCTTATACTCTTCAATTTTTGAGCAATAGTGCTTTGCTTTTGCTCCTTTTATAAGTCTCTGTACTCTGTTCCTCACACTGGAATTCATTTAGTGCTGCAGTATCCTGTCTGTTTGCTTTAAATCTTTTTAGCAACTGGTCTCTGAATTTCATATTATCTAATATCTCAGTATTCATCCAGGGTTCAGTTCTTCGTTTAATCCTAACCTCTTTAACTGGTGCAATATTATCAAGGATGGTAGTGAACATTGTTTTGAATTTTTCCCAGGCATCGTTTACGTCCGTGCAACTTGTTATCTCTCTCCAGTCACAATTGTGTAGCCTATTTACCAGTGTTTCTTTACTGTAGTCTCTAGTTGACCTCATTTTTATTGTCCTGTGTAGGCCTATCCTATCCCTAGTGATTTTCCTGGTGCAGTAAATAATGAAATGATCACTAAGACCTGATTAGCAGGTATAGGTCAGCAATAGAGATAATTAGGAAGAAGGGTGGGAAACCTGTCATATGTGGCATTTTGCCAAGGAGAGGAGTTGGAAATGAATGGTTGTCCAGAGCAATTGGTGTCAATTGCTGGCTGGACAAATACTGTAAGGAAAATGCGGTAACATTCATTGACAACTGGGACCTCTTCTATGGCAGAAATGACAAGTATGCCAGGGATGGGGTTCACTTGTCTAGGTGTGGGGTGGGAGCACTGGCCAACGCAGTGGAGGGAGCTGTTAGGTCTTTAAACTAGGAATAGTTAGTGGTATGGGTTTTGGCGGGAAAACTGTGAAGTCGCAGGGTAGTAACATGAGTACTAGGAGAACTAGTAATAGGCAAAATGAGGAGGATATTGGAAAGCCAGTGGCACTAATTGACAATGACAGTAATAGGTTTAGTGGAATAACAGAAAGGAGCAGGAAGGGTAAAGAGATAGGAGGGTCATTAAATATTTATTACACAAATAGTCGCAGTGCTAGGAATAAGATGGACGAGTTGAGACTAGTTGCTAGTGCAGGTAACATAGATGTATTTGCCATTACTGAGACGTGGTTTAATTCAAAAAGTCGGGACATGCCTGCAGAATGTCACATTCAGGGTTTTAAATTGTTCCAAGTAGATAGAAGTATCGGGAAGGGGGGTGGGGTGGCATTGTATGTCCGAGATCGCTTGAACTGTTGCATAAAAACGGGTATTAAGTCTGAAGTAACACATACAGAGTCTGTTTGGATAGAATTTTCAGAGGGGCATGAAAAATTAATTTTAGGTGTGATATACCGTCCCCCAAATTTAGATAGGGACCAGGGGAGACTACTATGGGAGGAAATTGTTAGGGCCACAAGGCACGATAATGTAGTAATTCTAGGAGACTTTAACTTTAGTCATATTGATTGGAATTTCTTGACTGGGAATTTAGAATCATACGATTTCTTAGAAGTAGTTCAGGATTGTTTTTTGAAGCAGTTTGTGACAGAACCTACAAGGGGTAATAACCTGCTTGACTTAGTTCTGGCAAACAATGAATCCCTTGTTAATAATTTAGAAGTTTCAGAGGAACTGGGTGCTAGCGACCACAAATCAATTACATTTAGAATTGAATGGAAGTATGATAGTAGGGATAACTCAGTAACAGTCCAAGATTTTCGCTTAGCAGATTACGATGGGCTTAGAGAACACTTATCATCTGTTGACTGGGGTAACGAAGAGAGCTATCAATATGACAGTTTTCTGGACACAATACATGCTGCTCAAAGAACGTTTATCCCTTATAAGGAAATTAGATCAAATAGCAATGACCCAAAATGGATGAATAATAGGCTGAAATATCTACTAGGGCATAAAAAAGGAATTTATAGGCGTATCAAAAGAGGCGAGGGTCATCTTATGAATCAGTATATTGACATTAAGAGGGACATTAAAAAGGGGATAAGAAAAGCTAAAAGGGACTATGAAATTAAAGTTGCTAGGGATTCTAAAACTAACCCAAAAAGTTTTTTCCAGGTCTATAGAACAAAAGTCAGAGATAAGATAGGTCCCCTTAAAAAATAACTATGGGCATCTTACTGACAAAGAGAATGAAATGTGCTCGATTTTAAATAATTATTTTCTCTCGGTTTTTACACAGGAAGACACTAATAATATTCCGGTAATAAATTTTTATAGTGGATCAGAAGAAGATAAATTATGTAACATCACAGTCACTAGTGAAATGGTTGTGAAGCAGATAGACCGACTGAAGCAAAATAAGTCACCGGGTCCTGATGAGGTTTTTTCAAGGGTTCTTAAGGAATGCAAAATGGAAGTCTGTGAACCATTAACTAATATTTTTAATTTATCTCTTCAAACAGGTGTAGTGTCTGATATGTGGAAGATGGCTAATGTGGTTCCTATTTTTAAAACAGGGGACAAGTCGTTACCGTCAAATTACCGCCCAATAAGCCTGACCTCAATTGTAGGCAAGTTGCTAGAGTCAATTATAGCTGAGGGTATAAGAAGCCATCTCGATAAGCATAGCTTGATTAATGATACTCAGCATGGATTCACAAGAGGCCGGTCTTGTATAACTAATTTATTAACTTTCTTCAGTAAAGCTTTTGAGGCTGTTGACCACGATAAAGAATTTGATATTATTTACTTAGATTTTAGTAAGGCATTTGATAGAGTTCCGCACCAAAGACTGTTGAAGAAAGTAGCAGCTCATGGCATTGGGGGAAGGGTGCTCTGGTGGATCGAATCATGGCTCACAGACAGGAAGCAGAGAGTGTCCATAAATGGGGTTAAATCCGAGTGGGGATCAGTAACAAGTGGCGTTCCACAGGGATCAGTCTTAGGCCCGTTGTTGTTTATAATATATATCAATGATCTTGATGAAGGAATTACTAGTGATATGAGCAAATTCGCCGATGACACGAAGATAGGTAGGATAATTGATTCAAACGTAGATGTTAGGGAACTTCAGGAGGATTTAGACAAACTCTACTCTTGGTCAGAAAAGTGGCAGATGCAGTTCAATGTAGATAAATGCAAGGTTCTGAAGCTCGGGAGTGTCCATAACCCTAGCACTTATAAGTTAAATAATGTAGAACTTAACCATACAGATTGCGAAAAGGACTTGGGGGTTATGGTAAGCAGCAACCTTAAACCAAGACAGCAATGCCTAAGCGTACGTAATAAGGCAAATAGATTACTGGGATTTATATCAAGAAGTGTAAGCAACAGAAGTCCAGAGGTCATACTGCAGCTTTATACATCATTAGTAAGGCCTCACCTAGATTATGCAGCTCAATTCTGGTCTCCATATTACAGAATGGACATAAATTCGTTAGAAAACATTCAGCGTAGGATGACTAAATTAATACATAGCATTAGAAATCTTCCTTATGAAGAAAGATTGAAGACTCTTAAGTTACATTCACTTATTAGACGAAGAATGAGGGGAGACCTGATCGAAGTGTATAAGTGGAAGATAGGTATTAATAAAGGGGATATTAACAAGGTCTTGAGGATATCTCTCCAAGAGAGAACCCGCAGTAATGGATTTAAATTAGATAAGTTTAGATTTAGAAAGGACATAGGAAAGTATTGGTTTGGAAATAGGGTAGTGGATGAGTGGAACAGTCTACCTAGTTGGGTTATTGAGGCTAGGACTTTGGGTAGTTTCAAATTTAGGTTGGATAAATACATGAGTGGGAAGGGTTGGATTTGAGTGGGACTTGCACATCAGAGCTTATTTCTTGGGTAGCATTGAAAATTGGGTTGGTCAAATGTAATTGTAAAGGACCTGCCTAGTATGGGCCAACAGGCCTGCTGCAGTGTTCCTCCTTTCTTATGTTCTTATGTTCTTATGTAATGACGCCTGACTGACTAATATTCTCAGAGCGGTTACAAAGTATGTGGTCAGTTAGGGTGGCTGAGAACTATGTGATCCGGGTTGGTGTATTAATTAGTTGAATGTAACTATTTAAACCTAGAATTTGCTTATACCTTTTACATAGCCCATTATTTTGCTGTTGAAAACAGATATTGAAGTCTCCCAGTATTACTGTCTCGCAGTTTTTGTCAGGTCCGGACAAGACTCGCGAAAAATCTTCTAAGAATTGGTCCTGGGTGGGAGGGCGGTAACTAGTTGCTACTAAGATGGGATGTTCACCTTTAATTTCCTTTTACATACCTTCCCAAGTTCTTACATCAGTCTTTGCAACTCTCATTTAGAATTTCCCAGAAGAACTGTATCAACAAAGAGCAAATGTGACAACTTCCATTTTGTATACTTTAATCACATACCTCTTCCCAACACCACAAGACTCACTTCTTTTACAACCCCGTCTATTAATGTTAAATAATCATGGTGACATCACACAATCATGCCTAAGGTTTAATTTCAGTGGAAAATAGTTCCATCCTCCCTCTCCAACATACCCTAGCTCCAGCCACATTATGTGCATAAAAACTCATTATTGGCTTTTATTATTATTATTATTATTATTATTATTATCGAAACTAAGCGCTAAACCCACAAGGATCATACAGTGCTGGTTGGGTTTAGTAACTTATTACCTGTTCCATACATTTGCAACATCTGCCATATTGCTCCGGTATCCACCCTATCACATGTCTTTTCTAAATCCATAAATTCAACAAAGAGTTCCTTTCATTTAAGTATTGTTCACTTATAAACTTCAATGTAGCTCCTTAGTTTGTATATCCCCAGCTCAACTCTACTTAAATCCTCTTTGTTGCTCTTACAATCCTACTGTCTTTCTTACCTCTAACTCTTTCAATTGTAATTCTACCACACTTTTTACCTGGTATACTGAACAGACTTATTTTCCTACAATTCTTATACTCAGTCTCCCTTTCCCTTATGTAAAGGAATTGTGTATGTTCTAGGGTACTTTCTCTAACTTTTATGCACATATTGTATAAAAACTACCAGTCACACCAAAACTATCGCGGAACAACTTGATGTACCATGAAAGAATCTGAGGCTGTGGAAAGAGACAGTAGGGTCACGGTTGGTGCCGCTGATACAAGCAGATCACAGGCGCTGACTGTAAAATCTTCCTTTTGTAAGCTTCGTGACTCAGTGGTACAGCGCTGGGGGCGGGGGGATGGGAGTGGCATTGTATGTCACTTTATTCCAAGATCACACTTCGGATCCTCGTCCTTTTTTGTGTGTGTGTGTTTATTCATACACACAGACAGACACAGACACAGGGAAGGCAAATCCTGTGTCACAAACCTTCTGGAGTTTTATAACAAGGTAACTGCAGTAAGAAACGAGAGAGAGGGGTGGGTTGATTGCATTTTCCTGGATTGCAGGAAGGCCTTCGACACAGTTCCTCACAGGAGATTAGTACAGAAGCTTGAGAATCAGGCGAGTATAACAGGAGGGGCACTGCAAAGGATCAGAGAATACCTGACAGGGAGGCAACAATGGGTCATGGTACGTGATGAGGTATCACAGTGGGCGCCTGTGACGAGCGGGGTCCCACAGGGGTCAGTCCTGGGACCAGTGCTATTCTTGGTGTATGTGAACATGACGGAAGGGACTGACTCAGAAGTGTCCCTGTTTGCAGATGATGTGAAGCTAATGAGGAAAATTAAATCAGACGCGGACCAGACAGGTCTACAAAGAGACCTGGACAGGCTGGATGCGTGGTTCAGCAACTGGCTCCTAGAATTTAACCCTGCCAAATGCAAAGTCATGAAGATCGGAGAAGGGCAAAGAAGACCGCAGACAAAGTATAGGCTAGGAAGCCAAAGACTGCAAGCCTCACTCAAGGAGAAAGACCTAGGAGTGAGTATAATACCGAGTAAGTCGCCAGAAGCACACATTAACCAGATAACTGCTGCGGCATATGGGCGCCTGACAAACCTGAGAATAGCGTTCCGGTACCTCAGTAAGGAATCGTTCAAGACTTTATACACTGTGTACGTCAGACCCATACTGGAGTACGCAGCACCAGTTTGGAACCCACACCTGGTCGAACATGTCAAGAAATTAGAGAAAGTGCAAAGCTTTGCAACAAGGCTGGTTCCAGAGCTAAGGGGAATGTACTACGAAGAAAGGTTAAGGGAAATCGGTTTGACGACACTGGAGGACAGGAGGGTCAGGGGAGACATGATAACGATATACAAAATACTGCGTGGAATAGATAAGGTGGACAGAGACAGGATGTTCCAGAGATGGGACACAGAAACAAGGGGCTACAATTGAAAGCTGAAGACTCAAATGAGTCAAAGGGATGTTAGGTAGCATTTCTTCAGCCACAGAGTTGTTAGGAAGTGGAGTAGTCTGGCAAGCGATGTAGTGGAGGCAGGAACTATACATAGTTTTAAGACGAGGTATGATAAAGCTTATGGAGCAGGGAGAGGGAGGACTCAGTAGCGGTCAGTGAAGAGGCGGGGCCAGGAGCTGTGTCTCGACCCCTGCAACCACAATTAGGTGAGTGCACACACACACAGAAGATTATCAGGAGAAGAGTGGTGGAGCACCTAGAAAGGCTTATCAACGACAACCAGCACGGTTTCAGAGATGGGGAATTTTATGTCACAAACCTACTGGAGTTCTTTGACAGGGTGACAGCAGTAAGACAAATGAGAGAAGGGTGGGTAGACTGCGTTTTCTTGGATTGTAAGAAGGCTTTTGACACAGTTGCACACATGAGATTAATGCATAAGCTGGAAGACCAGGCAGGTATAACAGAGAAGGCACTACAGTGGATCAGGGAATACATGTCGGGAAGACATCAGCGAGTCTCGGTACGTAACGAGGTGTCAGAGTGGACGCCTGTGGCGAGTGGGGTTCCACAGGGGTCAGTCCTAGGACCGATGCTGTTTCTGGTGTATGTGCACGACATTGTGGATGGAATAGACTTAGAAGTGTCCCTGTTTGCAGATGATGTGAAGTTGATGTGAACGAGGATCATGCGGAACTACAAAGGGATCTGGACAGGCTGCAGGCCTGGTCCGAAAACTGGCTCCTGGAGTTCAACCCCAGTAAGTGCAATATCATGAAGATTGGGGAAGGACAAGGAACACCGCAGACGGAATACAGTTTAGTGGGCCAGGGACTACAAACCTCACTCAAGGAAAAGGATCTTAGGGTGAGTATAACACCGGACACATCTGAGGAACACATCAACCAAATAACTGCTGCAGCATATGGGCGCCTAGCAAACCTAAGAATAGCATTCCGATATCTCAATAAGGAATCGTTCAGGACCCTGTACACCGTTTATGTCAGACCTATATTGGAGTATGCAGCACCAGTTTGGAACCTACACCTAGCCAATCATGTAAAGAAATTAAGAGAAAGTGCAAAGGTTTGCAACAAGATTAGTCCTGGTGCTAACGGGCATGTCCTACGAGATGTTAAAGGAAATCAACGACATTGGAGAACAGGAAAGGGGGTATATGATAACGACATATAAAATACTGAGAGGAATCGGCAAGGTGGACAGAGACAGGATGTTCCAGAGATGGGACAGCAATAAGGGGTCACAACTGGAAGTTGACACGTATATAATATATATATATATATATATATATATATATATATATATATATATATATATATATATATATATATATATATATATATATATATATATATATATATATATATATATATATATATATATATATATATATATATATATATATATATATATATATAGGTAGTAGGTTGGTAGACAGCAACCGCCCAGGGAGGTACTACCGTCCTGCCAAGTGAGTGTAAAACGAAAGCCTGTAATTGTTTTACATGATGGTAGGATTGCTGGTGTCCTTTTTTCTGTCTCATGAACATGCAAGATTTCAGGTACGTCTTGCTACTTCTACTTACACTTAGGTCACACTACACATACATGTACAAGCACATATATACACACCCCTCTGGGTTTTCTTCTATTTTCTTTCTAGTTCTTATTCTTGTTTATTTCCTCTTATCTCCATGGGGAAGTGGAACAGAATTCTTCCTCCGTAAGCCATGCGTGTTGTAAGAGGCAACTAAAATGCCGGGAGCAAGGGGCTAGTAACCTCTTCTCCTGTATATATTACTAAATGTAAAAGGAGAAACTTTCGTTTTTCCTTTTGGGCCACCCCGCCTCGGTGGGATACGGCCGGTGTGTTGAAAGAAAGAAAGATATATATATATATATATATATATATATATATATAACATATATAAACAAACACAATCACAAGAATAGATATAAACAAGGTGTTTACTAGAAGCATATATACAGTGAAAAACGTTTAGGATTCATAAATAGGATGTGGCGAAGATAGACTACAGCTGGGCAGAGATAGTGGAGGTGACGTGTTTCAGAGATCCCGGGTGTGATTCACTGAGCTTTCGACTGCTCCCTCTCTCACACACCAATGGTGACACTCTGCATGTAAACACCCTCACACTGTAGCTCCCTCCGCTAACACTTCTTGCATGTTTGATATAAGCAGTGTGTATCGCAGCCAGTGTTGGCAATACTTCACGTATTCACCGAGTGTTCAGAATCATAATAACTTATGCACTGTGATGAGTTAGCTGCGAGTGTTGTGGCTATACTGTGTTGAGACGATTTACCATCCAGGGTGTGGAACCATCCGGGGTGTGGTACCATCCAAGGTGTGGTACCATCAGGGTGTGGTACCACCTGGGTGTAGTATCATCCAGGGTGTGGTACCATCTAGGGTGTAGCATCATCCAGGGTGTGGCACCATCTAGGGTGTAGTATCATCTAGGGTGTGGCACCATCTAGGGTGTAGCATCATCCAGGGTGTGCCACCATCTAGGGTGTAGCATCATACAGGGTGTGGCAGAATGAATAACACACTTGGTAAGTAAATCACTTCCTATCTTCTTGTATCTTTATTTTATGTAGACTCCTCCCTTCAAGGGGATTCCTGATTACCTCATTCTTTAAATATTGTATGTCTCTTACGGATTTAGCGCTTCTCCATAAATAATTATTGCTACTATTAGTAATAATATTAATAATAATGAACCCATTAAATAACTACTGTATTACTGTCTTCTATGAGTGATAGATCAGCCAAACTGTGATGATCATGCAGCTAGCAACAACAACCTGGTTTAGATGGCAGGTTTGCCCCCAGGCCGGGCTGTAAGGGCAGCAGAAACCTCGTAACCAGTGACAGGTATCGAACCTATGATGCCAGTGAATTAATTTGGAAAGTATAATATAACTAGGCATACAGAGATACAACTCCGGGTATTGTTACAACGCTACTGGAAACAAGATAATAAAAATATCTCAGAGGTAATATTTGTGTAAATAAAAGAGAGAGAGAGAGAGGGGCAGTGAGTGGCGGAACTCGTTAATAGTTACTCTGTGATATGAAGGGATACTGTCTTCTGTTGTGTCAAATATTCTGCTAAACATTCCTCGTGGCATTGATAAGCTGTATACAAGTGTCAAACTTGTGCTATTTTTACGGTGATCATCGCCCCCGCAGCTCGGTCCTAGTAGCAGCTATGATTTTTACTGAGTACTGGCCGTGTACCAATAAAAATTATTTAACATACACAAAAAAACATACATAAAATTAACAAACAATAAAAACCACAAGCGTGAATGAAACGCACAACACAAATACTATCATACCAAGTTAAAATATCCACCGTCAGCTAAAAGGCTTATTAAATATTATCTTTTTAAATTATTATCTGTAGTGGAAGGAAGGCGAGGTAAGGGTCGTCCTAGGAAAGGTTGGAGGGAGGGGGGGGGGGTAAAGGAGGTATTGTGTGCGAGGGACTTAGACTTTCAGCAAGCGTGAGTGAGCGTGTTAGACAGGAGCTAGTGGAGGCAAATGGTTTGTATGATTTGACGCGCTGTTGGAGTGTGAGAAGTACAGTGCCTGCACTCTGAAGTAGGGGTGAAAATATGTTGCAGTCTTTGAACTGTAGTGTCGGCACGCCTCTGACGAGACACTGATGAAGTGATGATGAAAGTGTTTCTTTTTTTCGGGTCATCCTGCCTTGGTGAGAAACGGCCGATATGTTATATATATATGGATATATATATGTATATATATATATATATATATATATATATATATATATATATATATATATATATATATATATATATATATATATATATATATATATATATATATAATGTCGTGCCGAATAGGTAAAACTGGTCAATTAGCAAGAAGTCATTTCTAAAAAAATTCTCTTGTACGTTTAAAGATATAATTTTTTCATTGATGTTAATGTCAAAACTGGAGGAAGAGAGAGAGAGGATACTGGTGTCCTGGGAGGAAAAAATCTGGGTGGCGACATGGTGAGTAAAAGTATGTGGGGGTGGATGGATGTTCACAAGCGTCACGTACGCAGGAAGCAAGAGGAGGAGCAACAGGTTGGAGGGGAGGTTTGGTCATTGATTGAATTTTGAGCCTTTGAGGGTATTACGAGCACAGGTGTAGTCTAGTGGCCTGCACACCTGGCTGTAGCACGATAACCACGTAGGAATAAGCAAAAAGGCAGCAGAGAGTGTAAATACTTATAACATAAACAGCAGATATGTACAATAAGGCAAATGTAAGTGAAAAATGTTGCGACTAGACTTGAAGGTAAGTCTGCCGAAGTTGATTCACGAGTGTCCCACATCGCTTCACAACTTTGGCTGGCTTCCTTGTGATTGGCTGGCTGAACCAAAGTGCTAGCACAACAATAGGACCCCTGCTCGTTATACTCTTAGCACTCGATTCGTTGATCGGGAGGGCATGCCTATATAAGTGTGATATACGCTGAATAAAATGTAACATACTCTTAACATGCCACTGAGGGCTTGGAGGAAGAGATAAGGGCCCAACCGGAAGAAAGCTGTGTGGGTGGGGAAACATGTGGAATAGAAGACGAAATAAGAGTAGGAGAAGGTGAAGAGGTGGAAACATCAGAGATGAGACCTTCATAAGGGTCGGACACTTAGGTGACTGGTAAAGGGTACAACAGGACCTGAGACCGCAGAGTTGCTTTGAATTAAGAGAACTGTGAAAGTCTGCCTTGGAGACGGAGTCGAGTCACTATCACTACCTATGAAATGCCAACCCTTTCCTCGAGGCAACGAATTTCACATTCTCTCAAGAAACCCGGGCTTCGGCGCGAAGCAGGGTGAGCTTTTCCACAGTCTAGGTAAGCAGGATCATGATCTACCACTGCACCGCAGACCAGGTATTTTGCTGATCTACAATACTTGGCCAGGTGGCTAAAATGCCAGCAGTGTCTGCATTGTTGAGGTGTAGGGAGCAATTCCCGCACTTGAAAGTGTTGTCCTGCTAAATAAACTGAGGCCAGAAGCTCCCGGCAGTCAAGGGTCAGTCTGGCAGTGTTCCTTGGGTAATGTCTCCGACCTCGGGCAGGGCGCACATAAGTATCCACTTTGATTACTAGGAGCTTGTCGAGCTCAAGCTGCTCTTGGATGTCTGGGCCACATTGAATAATTTCCTGTTTAACAGTAGTATGCAAGATAAAGACAGTACCACAGATAGAACTGAGAAAGAAATGCACGGGAATGTACATTGTGACAGGATGTCACATCCCACTCTTGAACATGTAAAGGCTTTTATGAGGAACACGCATCATGAGTGCTTTGCTAATGCCATGGTCAGTGAGGTAATGAGTAGGTATCATTGGTTAAAGAGAAAAAAAATTCGTCCAAGATTGTTTTTGAAACAGGTGGCGTGTTTCTTAGGGTAGGAGTGAGGAATGTCAGTAACAGCGTCGGGATTGTCAAGTATATGTCAAGGTCATTTGGATGACTGCTTCAAGCCAGTCCATCCTGTGACGTGTGAACGATTAAAAAAAAAGGTGCCCTGTCGTGACAGAAGATGGGATCATGGTCAAAATAGAGCAAAGGTCAGAGGTATCAAAAGTCAGCCGGAACGGGCGCACAAAAGCGGTATCTGGTTAGTAGGAAGATTCGCGGACGTGTCGTGATCAGTCAAGAGTGCCGCAGGGGTGAGGGGCTCTAGTGGCATAACATGAATATGACTATCCATATTTAGGTTCTTCACTTTTGTTTTATTTTGTTAAACGAAAAGAGGGGAAAGAGGCGCAGCCCTGAGGAGAAACAAACAGAAACCGTATATTTCCTCCGCGTCCAAGAGTACGCTTGAAACCGCCAGTAGTCTTTATGCAACATGGAGACTACCCGTTTTTTACTTTTCAGGCCAGTAAACCAGCACTTCAAGATGGCACCTCTCGAATCAGGCAAGCTAGGCTCAGCCGACAAGAGAGGTGGACAACCAGAAAAGCCGGGAGTCGTACCCCCTTGGCTGCCACCTCCCGGAGCCGACAGGTAGCCTCCAGGAATATTTCTGTCATCTAAGGACATGAGGGCCTCCTCCGGGGCCCCAGTGGGAGGGCCAGCACATCCCCATATAATCCAATTCCCACGGTAAACAACACTACCACCGAGGCTCTCAACGGAACGGGGCGAATAACGATTCCTTTCCCCTCTGCTCACGAGCTCAAATTCCGAAGGGGAAAATAACTCCAAATAACTAGGCCGAATGAAGAGAGGGGGTGAGGGGTTGGACGAGGGAGAGTATTTAAATTCATAGTGACTAACATATCGCCAGAAGTATACAACAACCTGATATTCTTTGCAGCTCATGCTCGTTTGGCGAATCTAAGATTAACTTTCAGGAATCTCAACGTTTACGGTCCTATGTACGGCATACTTCAGGCATGTCTTGAGTATGTAACACCAGCATGGATTCCATACCTGATAAAACATGTTAAGAAACTGTAGAAAGTACAGAGGTATGCAAGGAGGCTAGTACCAACATACAAAATATTAAAAAAAAAAAAATATAATGGTCGAGAGGCGAAGAACGGGTACACGAGAGCACAGTAGGAAGTTGCGCACCGATGAGTGATAGGTGTCAGGAAATATTTCTTCAGCTTTATTGTACTCAAAAATTGGAATGACCTGGACGAGTTTTAGGACTCGCATGCCATGGGTTCGATCCCCATCCCCTCTGTGCTTTGTTTGCAATCTTGTTATTGTGATTTTGTGAGTCATGGTGGCAGCTTTGAGAGACTTTAGCTAGAGCACGCCACAGCCATGCTGGTGTAGGATTTCTCTGCAAAAACCTGCATTGTGGTTACAGTGGTGACCTATGCTAACATTTCTATGGCATATAGGTTGGAGTGGGTGTGAGCTGGACTTAGCTAGCAGGGGCCAATAAGCCTACTGCAGTATTCCTTCATTCTTATATATTGTGTTGACAGGTTCGTCGCTGATGCACACAGGCCTAGCTCGTCCCAGGCCCAGGAAGACTCAAAATCCTACACGAGCACGGTAAGATCACAACACACTCCCCAGCCTTATTGATCCTCATCACTATTCTTTGTTACTCTCTGCTTCGAAATGTTCACTATCTTACTACGTTCTTTTTTCCTCTCTTCATGTTTCAGTTTGTGTAATTTCGAAGCTTCTAAACGTATTTTTTTTTTTTGTAATGACATTGTCATACTGGCTCTCGTCTTTGCAGCGCTGCTCAGCTAATGAATATTTGATAAACATTTTTCGTTGATTTATATTTAAAATTTTCAATATACATTTTTGGAAAGGTTATAATCTTGCACTCTTTGTTTCACATCCGGTACATTTTCTTCAAAACTTTATCATTTGTATCAAAGATTCAACTTTGTGACACCAACAATTTAAAACAATCATTTAATAAATACTTCTACTTTGGAATTTAACAATGTAACGACATTGATAGTAAATGTTCTATTAAAGAGAGGTAAACTCGGCATCACTGTGTTATGTATACCACATTACCTCTACAGTAGCTGGAAATTCCATCTCCAGAGACCATGAGGTAATGACACTGACTCTAAAGTAGTTACAATGTTTGTCAGGAAACAAGACAAGTGTTTCCTGAGGCGGGTCATAGTCACATGATGACCCACAACTGGTCATCTGGTCGAGGACTTCCACTGGCTTACCCGTCCACTTCTTTAAAAATTGTCGTTATGATTATATATAATAATAATATAACCATTATTAATTAGGTACTGGCTCTAAGTCTCTTATAGTGGGTTATATTCAAACTCTGGTACCCTCTTTTTTTATTATTATTATTATAATCAAAAAGAAGCGCTAAGCACCCTCTTTTTTTTATATTTCGGCGATATATTGGTATAAGGAATTGCTTTATTGTATATGTTATTTAAAGTGATATGAAATTTTCTTTGCTATACACTTCTGCCTCAAAGTACCAATAGTTGGGCATTAAATAAATGATCTTATTAGGAGAGTGGATATTAACCTTCAGTTTGTTCATAATTCGCAACTAGTCCATGGATATTTTCAAGAGGGTTCAATGTTTTGTGAAAACTCGAGGTTTATCATAAGGATTTAAATATAACAACAGCTTTCTATACAGTGCCGTGCTCATACATTATTTTGAAACACCTACACTATAGCAACATGCCAATATATTATACATGTCTTCCTTTCCTATCCTGATGCTTCTGCTAATTCCTCCCAGTCTAGGGCAGAGCGTCGTCAGAGACAGCTTACTGGATACCTTCTTCCCCAAGATACCTCGAGAACGACCTGGCGACGTGCCAACGATACCCCATGAACCATCTGGTGACATCGATGGACCCAGCGAGACTTTCCCTGAAGTCACTGACGACGCTCCATCCAACCAATGCTGGTAAGTCAACTGATTACCATAGAACAGAAAAAACAGACAGATAATTATCTGAATACTGAGACTGACGATGTGTTGATACTCCGGCGATTGTTACAGAGGAACTAAAATGAACACAGCGAAACACAACTCCAGCTATTTCCCATAAGTTTTCATCATAAATGTTCGTCTCCTCTTTCTAGCTCAAACTCTGGAACACTTGTGGTATTCGTCTTATAAGACTAATTTCATGTTAACTCACAATATGCTGTCAGATATCAACAGAGATATTCTAAAGCCCCTCTTGTGAGGGCTGATGGCACATACTCTGAGTAAAGACGAAATTAGTTTTATAAACCCACATCACATGTGTGCTCCCGGGTTTAGGTTAACGTGCCGAGGTAAAAAAAAAAAAAGAAAAAACAAAACTTGACTCAAACTGATCCAGTAGCAGGTATAATGGTTTAAGGCAGAGTAATGGGATATGAGGATAACTCACCCTGGCTGGGATATGAGGATATCATGCCGAATAGTGAACGAGCATGCCTCATTTACCCTTGGCAACGTGAATTATCATATTTCATTAGTTACTCCACTTAGCAAATATCACTTAAGTGGCCATTTGAAGAATGACACTTTGAAACCCACTTAAGTTAAAAAGGTGTGTGAAGAAACCTTATCACTTTATAGCCAATTGCGATCAGTTAACATTATTTATAGCTTACTGCCCATGTGATATAATCATTTCTTAATAATTTCAAACCACAATAAAAGAGAGTACAAGATACTTTATTAACATCAGCATCATAAATCGTATAGCCTTAACACTGGGTCCTGGATATTAAACAAATTAACCTGTGAGGAGAAGAATTTTACTCTCTCTTAAGGAAGACCGAGAAAACACGGATACACGAAGTATTATGAACTCTGGAAATGAAGAAACACTTAGCCACAAGTCTAGTCTCTGGTTATCTGACTATGTTGCACCACTACGCTGAGAGTTGTGCTAAGACCTGCCTCCACCAAGTCCTCTGATTCTTTCTCCCTCTCTCTCTCTCTCTCTCTCTCTCTCTCTCTCTCTCTCTCTCTCTCTCTGCATTCTACTCCCTTATCTGATGAAAGGGACCTCAAGTCCTCAAAAAACTAGTGATACGATTGAAATCACCTGGAGACACCACGAGGTACAAGATAGCTGAGAAAAATTATAATTCAATCGTTCGCGCGCGCGCGCGCGCGCGCGCGTGTGTGTGTGTGTGTGTGTGTGTGTGTGTGTGTGTGTGTGTGTGTGTGTGTGTGTGTGTGTGTGTGTGTGTGTGTGTGTGTGTGTATGTGTGTGTGTATGTGTGTGTGTTTGTGTGTTAGTTACCATTTTGTCCTAGGCACATATCGATTTGACACTAGGCCTTTTGTATATGTATGTGTGGGTGTGTGTGTGTGTGTGTACTCACCTATTTGTATTCACCTATTTGTGGTTGCAGGGGTCGATTCACAGCTCTTGGCCTCGCCTTTTCGCTAGTCGCTACTAGGTCCACTCTCTCCCTACTCCAAGAGCCTTATCGTACCTCATGTTAATTATAGCTGTGCATGAATCCTGCCTCCACTGCTTCACTCTCCAGATTGTTTCACTTCCTGACAACTTTAAGGCCGAAGAAATACTTTCAGACATCCCCATAACTCATCTGAATTGTTAACTTCCTGTTGTGTCCCCTTGTTTCTGTGTCCCGTGTCAAACATTCTGGCCCTGTGCACTTTGTCAATTCCTCTCAGTATTTTATAAGTAGTTATCTTGTCCCTTCCCCCATCCTCCTGTTCTCCAGTGTCGTCAGGCTGGATTTCCTTAAGAGTAGTGGGGAAAATGCTAGAGTGGCTTCCTTTTCCTGAGCGGTCTCCTCTGAGCGGACTCCTTCCGCGCCGCGCCCACGCGCCCGCCCGCGCCAACCTGCGCCCGCCCGCGCCCTCGCCTGCGCCTTGTGCAGCGCCTTCTGCAGCGTCGTCCGGATCGCCCCCGCTCCCCGAATTTTTTTCCGATTTTTTTCGAATTTTATTTGAATTTCATATGATCTCCATCTCCTCGGATCAAGTTTTTGGGTTTCCCCCTATGGGTACCCCTCCCACTTGCATCCCAAAATCCCTGCTCCATCTCCTCGGATCAACACCCTCCCACCATCCACTTCTACCCCAAATATTCCTGCTCTACTTCCTTGGATCAAGTACTGATTACTACCAAATTAGCACTGAATACTACCAAAACACAGTCAAAATCACCAGAAACTAAGTTTAGCATCACCAGCTAACACTCATTTTATAGAAATCCCCTCAAATCACTATAACCAAGAACTCCCTCCCCATGGGCGCAAAAACAAAAAATATGAACACAAACCTAATACACAAACACTTAGTACATGATCACCATCAACTGAAAACATATCTTGTACACACATAAATCTAAGACAACCACCAACAACAAACACCCATATTCACTTACCTCAAAAACCACTAATATCACAGAAAACACTCATTTTTTATAAACATTCACACAAAAAATCATATTTGACAATATCTAAGTGCACTCACCTCACTACCACCAACACACGATGTCACACCTCACAGGACCGACGAGGTCACCTCCAGTGACGTCACACTCCCATCTGTGTTTACTTGGTGATCAGTAACATCACACCCAACACATCTTGTTTCAACCTGTTGTACCCACAATATCTAAGAACACTATAACCAAGACGATTACCAGATTTTATGACCCCACCACTAAGATCACAGAAAACACTCATTTTTATAAACATTCACACAAAAATCACGATCACCAATTCTATATCATGTTTACCATCATCTATCAACACTCATCACCAAGATAACCATCATGCATCTCAAAACTACTATGATCACTGAAAACACTTATTTTTTTAAACATTCGCACGAAAATAAGACATACACAAAAATACCACGACACTTCCACCAACATCTATAATATAACATGAGCACTATAACATATCACCATCACCAAAAAAATAATAATACACAGACACCCACAACTTATACATTTCCATCACAAATTTAAGACACGAGACATACACACCAAATCTAAGAAGACATTCACCTCCAACTAAGACATACACATCATAACTAAGACATACACCAAAACCTATACTTGACATATTGACAACAAATATAAGACATAAGCACAAAAAAATTTACCATGTCATGAAACAATACCAGAACTAAGTCACACACCTCCAACTAATACACAATCACTTTACTAAGTTCATGTTAACTATTCATCAACAAAAAATATTAATACAATTTACCCACCAAATTTATGTTATAATCGTCAAAACAAAAAATTGTTTTACACATTTTTTCTCAAACTGAATATTCATACCGCATTTATCATTTCTCATCTATGTTACATATCACATTTCTCATCCACATCATCCCTGAAACATCCTTCCTTATTCATCCTCATATCTCCTAGAGATATTTTATCCCCACGACCCATCATGACACTAGGAGCCAGAGTGTAGTAGGTGGTGTTGGAGTGGTGATGGTTGCTCTGGCTCCTACGTCGTGATGGGTCGTCGGGCTTAAAACAATCTCTAGGTGATATAGGGGTGAATATGAAAGGATGTTTTAGGGATGATGAGGGTGAGAAATGTGATATGTAACATATATATATATATATATATATATATATATATATATATATATATATATATATATATATATATATATATATATATATATATATATATAATGTCGTGCCAAATAGGTAAAACTGGCCATTTAGCAAGAACTCATTTAAAATTAAGTTCTTTCTAAAATTTTCTCTTATACGTTTAAAGATATATTTTTTTCATTTATGGTAATGTAAAAATTAATACGTAATGTAAAAATTGTACGTCAGGCCCATACTGGAGTATGCAGCACCAGTTTGGAACCCACACTTGATCAAGCACGCCAAGAAATTAGAGAAAGTGCAAAGGTTTGCGACAAGGTTAGTTCCAGAGCTAAGAGGAATGTCCTATGAAGAAAGGTTCAGGGGAATCGGCCTGACGACACTGGAAGACAGGAGGATCAGGGAAATCATGATAACGACATACAAAATACTGCTTGGAATAAACAAGGTGGACAGAAACAGGATGTTCCAGAGAGGGGACACAGAAACAAGGGGTCACACTTGGAAGTTGAAGACTCAGATGAGTCAAATGGATGTTAGGAAGTATTTCTTTCATAGAGTAGTCAGGAAGCGGAATAGTCTAGCAAGTGAGGTAGTGGAGGCAGGAACCATACATAGCTTTAAGATGAGGTATGATAAAACTCATAGAGCAGGGAGAGAGAGGATATAGTAGCGTTCAGCGAAGAGGCGGGGCCAGGAGCTGAGTCTCGACCCCTGCAACCACAATTAGGTGAGAACACACACACACACACATACGCACGCGCATATACAACAGGCCTAGTGTCTACTCGACATGTGCGTCGGACAAAATGGTAACACACACACACACACACACACACAATTTATATATATATATATATATATATATATATATATATATATATATATATATATATATATATATATATATATATATGTATATATATATAT
The DNA here is from genome assembly GCF_038502225.1 of Cherax quadricarinatus. NCBI lineage: Eukaryota > Metazoa > Arthropoda > Malacostraca > Decapoda > Parastacidae > Cherax > Cherax quadricarinatus. Next base: position 11,588,182 of record NC_091324.1, read on the forward strand.
ATATATATATATATATATATATATATCTGCAACTGCAATTGTTTTACACTATGGTAGGATTGCTGGTATCTTTTTATTCTATCTCATACACATGCAAGATGTCAGGTGCGTCATGCTACTTCTACTTACACTTACATCACGCTACACATACATATACAAGCATATATATACACCCCTCTGGGTTTTCTTCTATTTTTTTCTAGTTCTTGTTCTTGTTTATTTCCTCTTACTTCCATGGGGAAGTGGAACAGAATTCTTCCTCCGTAAGCCATATATATATATATATATATATATATATATATATATATATATATATATATATATATATATATATATATATATATATATATATATATATATACATACATACATACAAACTACACATAGACACATTGAAAATATGCATTCCAGAGTTTCCAAAGTGTAACATTCTTACACCTGTGTCATGTGGGGTTCGAAACGTGGATGGGGGTAAGAACACTTATGTAGGCTGGTTTGTACGTATAATTATAACGGAAAGTATGGGGAGCACCAGGCCGCCCTGCCTCTCTCTCTGCTCTCTATCTCAGACTAACCCACCAGTGCCTAGGGGGTGAGTGGCGTTCAAAATCATGCTATGGTCAGCAGCAACGTGAATAACAGTCAGTGATTCACACACGGTTGGTAGTGAGTCATCTACTGGTAACTGGTTACTGGTAACTGGTACTACTGAGAGCTCGGTCATGTGGGGTTCGAAACGTGGAAGACCTGTCTTGCCTGGTATTGCACAAGTGTACAGTTTTTTTTCCCAAACTGGTAAATGCATTCTACTGTCTTATTATTCAACATGTGCGATCAATAGCTTCATTATTTGGGCGGTTCTTTAGCGTGGACGAGAGATCGAGGGCCACTCTGAAGACCTTGCCTCAACCACTCCCACTGGGGAAGCAACATCGTGCTGAAGGAAGAGACAGTGGAGATGCTGCTGCTGGTGTTGGTTCATATGGCAATGCTGCTTGTATTGGTGGTGGCGGAGTGTCTTGGTCTTCGTCTGGTGAAGCGGCAGGCAGACGAAACGACGAAGACACTGCTGAAGAGATGAAGAGAACGCTTGGAAGAAGACACCAAGAACTTGAAGACGATGAAGGGAGAGAAAAAAGAAAACTACGTGTAATGAAACAGCTTCAAGAGGAGCCCGTGTCTGGCCTCGTCACCACCAAGGGGTAAGTGGTTAGTACATTTGTTTGAAGTTCACGAAGCTTGGAATTTAAAAGTTAATTAGGTGTCTCCGATGGCTACATTTAGGAGGTTGCCTGATTTTTTTTTAAATTGTTCCTCCAATTTTTCAATTTTATTTCACTCATAACTCGAGACGCCTCATCTAATCGGCTTCGAATATACAGACCGAATTCTGTAACGAAGACCCAATTCTTGGAACAGTTGAATTGTTCACATGTTCTATGATCATATTTCCTCCCTCGTTTCTTTCCTTCACACCTGCGAGCGAGTCAATTCCTTCAGCTTTTATTTCTCTCATTGAGGAACCTTGTGTGTCCTTCGCGCTCCGAGAGCCTGAGTCAACAGTTTCTTCTTGCCGATCTATTCCCGTCCTCCTGGAATGGTTCGGATAACTTACGAAATCCTCTTAAGTTATCCTCGTAAAAGAAAAGTGCCAAAAAAATACGACTATGGCGGGAGTGAAATTCATGTGTAGATGCAGATTTGACCATTATGTGTGTAAAATAATGCGAAATTTTCATTCCCCATAAATAATTTTCGGTTTTCCTCTTCTCAACGACTTGAATATATAATGACTGATGCATCTTATGGCCAGGATAGTACCTATTAATTTTCCTTTGTGTGCTGGCAAATTCGTCGTAGTAAAATATTAAAAAAAAAGTTGGAATCATTGGAATCCCTGCCATATTTGGAGAATGATTTATCGGATCAGCTTCAGATTTTGACCACTGTGGCACAAGTCACAATTCATCAATTTTATTGAATAGTGATATTAATTTGTTCTTCAATAGCTAACGAATGCTTCTGACAATACATTCTACACAAAGAATGATAACCTGTCCGAATAGGTGCAGATTTGAAGTATTTCTGTGATAGTTAAACGTGGATTCGTTATGAGATAAATTACCGGAAATGGTCTTTCTGATCGGTTTCAAAGTTTTACCATTAAAACATCTCGTCACTCGCTCTAAGTTGTATAAATTTCAATTTGTCAATTTTATTAAGCAAGTTGTTTCCCCATGTTTCTTTCGATCAGCTTCAGATGCTGGTGTATCTTAATAGAAAGTATTTTTGTATTGATTTTGGTCTATGTGGGTGCCAATTTGCCAACTTTTTTTTTTTTTTTTTGCTGATTTTATCAAAATTTGATTCTATAAAATAGATTATAAAGGACTTTAAATAGAATAAATAAAAAAAGTAAAAAGAACAAAATTTAAAATCTATTTAAGGTGTTTTTAAGTTTAACGAAAGAAGACTCCTATTTTTCGGAGCATTTTCAGCAACGTTTTCATTTGCTTTCTCGCAAATTTTCGTTCAATGTTCCAGAACACCTTATTTGATCTCCTTGAACTTTTCTAAGCTTGTGTAATGTCTCCTGGACAAGATTCGTGGGACTATTTGCATGTGTGAGTGCACTGTGCACGTTGCTACGTATATCATTCCTAAGTTTTGATTCCATGTGATAGGTGAAGACAGGAAACAATCTTTTGACGATACATTATGTAAGTTAATAATTTTGATCTCAGAAATAAATGAAGAATGTCTCTCCTAATGAGAATATTGAGTTATCCTAGGCCTAGGCTATATCAACTTAATTTACATTTGTGTGTTTACAACATTATGTGCCCTCAAGACCATGGTTAAAAATTTGTATATTATTTACATTAAGCTTATTGTACCCATGATTCACGAAATCGTAATGAAACGACTGCAAACAAACCATACCACGGGTGGGGTTAGATCCCACGATCAGAGAGTCTCAAAACTCCAGACCGGTCTGGAGTTTTGAGACTCTCTAATCGCGGGTTCTAACCCCACCCGTGGTATGGTTTGTAAGCTTATTGTACTTACTGCTTTTGATGTAATAATTTCTGAGTATCACATCCATTTTGCTTCAACCCTTTCGAGCTTATAATATAATACTGCCACTTCTCAGTAGTTTCAAGCTTAATATGTTTGTGTATTTTATGATAATATCTTTGAAAGATTTAAATTATATTTGGTCTGTGTCCTTTTTACCATTTTATTAAAGAAATTTGGGTATTAGTATCCACATGATGACTTGTGAATGTCTCTTCTGAGTTCCTTTAAATCTTCAGTGCTAATATTTAACTGCATTATCAACTTATACCGCACTCTGCACTATTCTAGTCACGTACATTGAACCACAGGGGACCGAGGTTACGGAATACAGGGATCCTTTTCTTGCATCACACAGTGACTGAAATATATGAAGTTGGGTCTTGCTGCACCCGAGGGTTTCATTCCAATGTGCATTCATAGTGAAATAATTATAAACATACGCATACAAAAAATAGATTTTTACATATACACAAATAACTTGTGGAAAAGTAATGTGAAGGACCTGGGAGTGATAATGTCAGAGGACCTCACCTTCAAGGACCACAACAATGTATCTACCTCATCTGCTAGGAAAATGGTATGATGGATAATGAGAACCTTCAAAACTAGGGACGCCAAGCCCATGATGATTCTCTTCAAATCGTTTGTGCTCTCTAGGCTGGAATATTGCTGTACACTAACGGCCCCCTTTAAGGCTGGCAACATTTCAGACCTCGAGAGTGTACAAAGAACTTTCAGGGCACATATAAGCACTATAAGGCACCTAAATTACTGGGAACGGTTGAAGGTCCTTGGTCTGCATTCCCTGGAATACAGGCGAGAGAGATACATGATAATATACGCTTGGAAGGTCCTGGAGGGATTGGTATTAAACCTGCACACGAAAATCACTATGAAAGCAAAAGACTCGGCAGGAGATGCAACATTCCCCCAATGAAAAGCAGGGGCGCAACGAGTACATTGAGAGACAACACAATAAGTGTCCGGGGTCCAAGACTGTTCAAATGTCTCCCAGCCTACACAAGGGGGATTACCAATAGACCCCTGGCTGTCTTTAAGAAGGCACTGGACAGGCACCTAAAGTCAGTACCTGACCAACCGGGCTGTGGGTCGTACGTCAGCCTGCGTGCGGCCAGTAGTAACAGCCTGGTTGATCAGACTGATCCACCATGAGGCCTGGTCTCAGACCGAGCCGCGGGGGCGTTGACCCCCAAAACCCTCTCCAGGTAAACTCCAGGTAAACGTGCGAGTTTTGTGTATATAGGCCAGTATATAGCCGAGGGGAACAAGGAAGGGACCAAGAGAGGAAGAAAAAGAAGTACTGGTAGTGGTAAGGCTGGAAGTGGAAATAGTAGAAGTAATAGTGATAATAGAAAGTAGTTTAGTGGCACAAGAGAGAAAGGGGAGTGAAGAGTGGAGGCAATAGTAATGGTAGTAGCAAAAGTAGAAATGGAGTGGTAGACGTAGTAATAGTAGAAGTTGGGTCAAAGAAAAAGGAATACTGCAGGAGAACTAAGGGCCCACAAGGGTTAGGACCAGAAACACAGGGATGGGGGGGGGACTGAAGGACAGAACACACTAGGCAGAAGAAAAGAAAACAAGGAAAAAATGGAAGGAGAAGAGGTAGGGAAAGGAGAAGAAAGGATCAGGTTAAGTCACGAGTGTTCTGAAGTCTGGAGCATTTGACAATGTAATGAGAAAGGTAGGCATCTACAGAGACAAAGCCACGACTAAGATTCATACAAGTAAAAGTGGTGTATAAGGGACGGAGAGGCTGACCTCTCTCTTTCTGACTCAAAGAATACAAAAAAAGTGTTAGGCTTGCCAACACCAATAATGCTCTTTTCTGCCATGATAGAGACCACAGTTGTCTTATTGACTAGGCCTCTGCTTTAACTGTCTGCCCTTTTTCTAGCCTTCACAGATGCCGTTTTGTAGAAGCATTTGTCTCTGTAGAGGCCTTCCTTTTTCATTACATTGTCAAATGTTTCAAACATCAGAACACTCGTGACTTGACCTGATTCTTTCCATACCTCCTTCCCTACCTCTTCTCCTTTCATTTTTTTTTCCTTTTTCTGCCTAGTGTGTTCTGTTCTTTAGTTCCCCCCCCCCCCCACATCCCCTGTGTTTTTTGTCCCACCCTTATGGGCCTTATCGGCGGTTTTACAAAGGGGCTTTCATGTCTTACGAATTTACTAACTTTCTTCACCAAGGTATGTGAGGAGGTAGATCATGGTATTGAATATGATATTGTGTATATGAACTTCAGTAAGGCTTTCGATAGAGTTCCACATCAGAGGCTATTGAGGAAACTTAATGCACACGGAATAGGAGGAGAATTTTTTTCCTGGGTAGAGGCTTGGTTGGCGAATAGGCAGCAGAGAGTTTGCATAAATGGGGAGAAATCAGAATGGGGGCACGTCACAAGCGGTGTTCCACAGGGGTCAGTGTTGGGCACCTTGTTGTTCACAATCTACATAAACGACATGAGGGAATCAATAGCGACATAAGCAAATTTCCTGATGACACCAAACTAGGCCGTCCAATTCATTCTAATGAGGACACTAGAGCACTCCAGGATGATTTGAATAGACTTATGCAATGGTCGGAGAAGTGGCAGATGCAGTTTAATATAGACAAATGCTAAGTTCTAAATGTTGGACAGGAAAATAACCATGCCACATATAAACTAAATAATGTAGATCTTAATATTGCGGATTGCGAGGAGGATATAAGAGTTCTGGTTAGTAGTAATCTAAAACCAAGACAACAGTGCACTAGTGTTTGCAATAAAGCTAACAGAATCCTTGGCTTTATAGCAAGAAGTATAAATATAGAAGTCCTCGGGTTGTTCTTGAACTCTGTATATCTTTGGTTAGGCCTCATTTAGATTATGCTGCACAGTTTTGGTCACCGTATTACAGAATGGATATAAATGCTCTGGAAAACGTACAGAGGAGGATGACAAAGTTGATCCCATGTATCAGAAATCTTCCCTATTAGGATAGACTGAGGGCCCTGAATCTGCACTCTCTAGAAAGGCGTAGAATTAGGGGGGATATGACTGAGGTGTATAAATGGAAAACAGGAACTAATAAAGGGGATGTAAATAGCGTGCTAAAAATATCTGACATAGACAGGACTCGCAGCAATGGTTTTAAATTGGAAAAATTCAGATTCAGGAAGGATATAGGAAAGCACTGGTTTGGTAATAGAGTTGTGGATGAGTGGAACAAACTCCCGAGTACCGTCATAGACGCTAAGACGTTGTGTAGTTTTAAAAATATGTTGGATAAATACATGAGTGGGTGTGGGTGGGTGCGAGATGGACCTGACTAGCTTGTGCTACTAGGTGGGATGCACTGCTCCTCCCTTAAGTGGCGTGTCTGACCTCACATGGTCAAGGCATTGGCTTAAGCCGATGGGAGAAATGGAGCTGCCTCGCATAGGCCAGTAGGCCTACTGCAGTGTTCCTTCTTTTTTATGTTCTTATTAGCTCTCCTGCAGTGTTCCGTTTTCATGTCCTTAGACTGACATAACCTCTACTGCTACTACGTCTACACCTCCATTTCTACTATTGCTACTATCATTACTATAGACTCCCTTCACTCCCCTCTCTCTCTTGTGCCACTATTTCTATCACTATTACTTCTACTACTGTTTCCACTTCCAACCTTACCACTATTATTTTTTCTTCCTCTCTTAGTCCCTTCCTTGTTCCCCTCGCCTGTATACTGGCCCCTTCCCCTCTCTCTGCTGTGTTAGTGTGGCTTTGTAAATGGTCCAAGTCGGTCCGAAATGTCATCGTAGCTTCTCTTTCCTGTGTGCGGGTTATTTGTGTTTTGTTTCAGTCACGGTACTGTACCTTTTTGTTCTTTTTCTTTATATATATATATATATATATATATTATATATATATATATATATATATATATATATATATATATATATATATATATATATATATATATATATATATATATGATATATATATATATATATATATATATATATATATATATATATATATATATATATATATATATATATATATATATATATATATGTCGTGCCGAATATGTAAAACTGGTCAATTAGCAAGAACTCATTTAAAATTAAATCCTTTCTGAAATTTTTTTTCATACGTTTAAAGATATATTTTTTCATTAATGTTAATGTAAAAATTTTTAATTTTGCACCAAAAGAATCTTAGAAAACTTACCTAACCTTATTATATCAAGAACAATTTATTTTAGCCTAACCCAACTAAATATATTTTAGATTTGTTTACAATAATTTAATACTAAACAAACACAGTGAAATATATTTTTTTCGTTAGGTTCAGAATGATTTTGGCGAAATTATTGCATACACAAATTTTCACTTGTCCTATATGGCAAGATGAGCGTTGCTATTTAAGCCAAGATCGCAAGTTTTGCCTATTCGGCACGACATATATATATATATATATAGATATATATATATATATATATATATATATATATATATATATATATATATATATATATATATATATGTTTGTATATTGCACACACACATACACAGTAAACAGGTGATATCACAATATGCAGAACAAACACTGTGAAAAAATAGTGAACTTCCAGGCACTTTCGTGATTTCTCACATTATCAAAGAACTGTAAGAATAATAGAACAGCGGAAGGCTATGTTTAATTGGACCTTGACCATCTCGCCCTTATATGTCTTCTGCCGTGCTATTACACACACACACACACACACACACACACACACACACACACACACACACACACACACACACACACACACACACACACACACACACTCTAGTAGCAACCGGTGAAGAGGCGGGGCCAGGAGCTAGGACTCGACCCCTGCAACCACAAATAGGTGAGTACACGCACGCGCGCGCAAAGGACCCAGGAGAATAAGGAGACCAGTCGTAGAGCCAGAAATGAATATGTACAGGTAAGATGGGATGCCCGAAGGTAATATGAGAATGATATAGCAGTGAAAGCCAAATCTGACCCAAAGCTATTGTACAGCCACATCAGGCGGAGGAGAAAAGTCAAGGACCAGGTAATTAGGCTGAAGAAGGAAGGAGGGGAGGTCACAAAAAACGACCGCGAAGTATGTGAGGAACTCAACATGAGATTCAAAGAAGTGTTCGCAGAGGAGACAGAAGGGCCTCCAGAAAGGCAGAGAGGTGGGGTACACCACCAAGTGTTGGACACAATACATACAACCAAGGAAGCAGTGAAGAGGCTGTTAAGCGAGCTAAATACCTCAAAGGCGATAGGGCCGGATTACATCTCTCCGTAGGTCCTGAGAGAGGGAGCAGAGGTGCTGTGTGTACCACTAACAACTATCTTCAACACATCTATCGAAACTGGAAGGCTACCAGAAGTATGGAAGACAGCAAATCTAGTCCCAATTTTTAAAAAAGGAGACAGGCACGAAGCATTAAACTATAGACCAGTGTCACTGACGTGTATAGTATGCAAGGTCATGGAGAAAATTATCAGAAGAGTGGTGGAGAACCTAGAAAGGAATGAGCTTAACGACAGCCAGTACGGTTTCACGGACGGGAAATCCTGTCACACACCTACTGGAGTTCTATGACAGGGTGACGGCTGTAAGACAAGAGAGAGAGGGGTGGGTAGATAGCATTTTCCTGGACTATAAGAAGGCGTTTGATACAGTCCAAACAAGAGATTAGTGTGGAAGCTGGAGGACCAGGCAGGGATAACAGAGAAGGCACTACAATGGATCAGGGAATACCTGTCTGGAAGACAACAGCGAGTCATGGTACGTGGCGAGATGTTAGAGTGGGCGCCTGTAACGAGCGGGGTGCCACAGGGATCACTCCTAGGACTGGTGCTGTTTCTGGTATTTGTGAACGACATGACAGGACGACTAAAATCCGAAGTGTCCCTGTTTGCAGATGATGTGAAGTTGATGAGAATTAAATCGGATGAGGACCAGGCAGAACTACAGAGGGGTCTGGACAGACTACAGGCCTGGTCCAGCAACTGGCTTCTGGAGTTCAACCCCACCAAGTGCAAAATCGTGAAGATTGGGAAGGACAAAAAAGACCACAGACGGAGTACAGTCTAGGGGGCCAAAGCCTACAAACCTCACTCAAGGAAAAGGATCTTGGTGTGTGTATAACACCAAGCACTTCTCCTGAAGCGCACATCAACCAAATAACTGCTGCAGCATTCGGGCACCTGGCAAACTTAAGAACAGCATTCCGACATCTATATAAGGACTCACTGTGTACGTTGGGCTCATGTTGGAGTATGCAGCGCCAGTTTGGAACCCTCACCTAGCCAAGCATGTAAGGAAACTAGAGAAAGTGCAAAGGTTTGCAACAAGACTAGTTCCGGAGCTAAGGGGTATGTCCTACGAGGAGAGGTTAAGGGAAATCGACCTGACGACTCTGGAAGACAGGAGGGATAGGGGGATATGGTAACGACGTATCAAATACTGAGAGGTATAGACAATTTGGATAAAGACAGGATGTTCCAGAGATGGGATACAGCAGCAAGGGGTGACAGTTGGAAGACTCAGATGAGTCACAGGGATGTTAGGAAGTATTTCTTCAGTCACAGAGTTGTTAGGAAGTGGAAAAGCCTGGGTAGTGATGTAGTGGAGGCAGGATCCATACATAGGTTTAAGAAGAGGCATGATAAAGCTCACGGAGCGGGAAGAGTAACGGCCAGTTGAAGAGGCGGGGTCAAGAGCTGTGACTCTACCCCCACAACCACAACTAGGCGAGTACAACTGAGTACATATATACACGCACACGAAGACACTCGAGGACAGAGCCGAGTATATGAAGAAGTTCAAGAGACGAGGAAGTGTGAACTCGGGGTATTTCCCAAGACAAGAGAGAAAGGGCAGCCAGGATGACACATTGAAAAAAACATTGAACCATTGTTATGCGGTGTCCAGATTAGTGACTACTTTCAACTTATCCCAAAATCCCATGCTTATACAAATGGCTGTATTCTGACATTTACTATCCAATAGTGGAAATGCCAGCTGCTCTAAGTTACAGCAATCACCGGTTTACAGTCACATTAACCTGGGGAAAGCGGTGGCAGGGTACATTTGCTCTTGAGAAAGCTCAAATGATGATGGTCTCTCGGTACCATGATAGTAAAGCTGGAGCAATGGTAAGAATGAATGGGAGAATGTTTGGAATCCGGGGATTAGGTCGATATAATTGGGGTGAAATTTTATTCCAAACTGGCTATGGAGAACCACATAGTAAATCTTGTAAACAAGGCGGCCAGGAAGCTTACAGCATTTAGACGTATCTCGCATCTGCTCTATGGTAAAGGATGCAAGACTCTGTACTAGGCCTAAGTGCGCTCACACCTTGAGTATGCTCCACTTTCTTGGACTGCTTGCCCCCGTCTCGTCTACGACTTGACAGAATAGAGAAGAAAGCAAGACGACTCAACTCTCGTCTGGACCCGGCTTAGACAGATGTCATTTCAGCAGAGCCTTCAACACCGGAGGCATGTGGGTGGCTTTACTGTTATGTACAAGGCCAATACTGTCAAGCTATCACAGTTGGCTTCACTTCGTGGTCAGCGAGAGGACAGCTTCTACACAACAAGAGGGGCAGTAAACAGCAACTTCACTCTGCTGTACCCTTCTCAAGAACATCACTTCATCTGAGATCATTTATTCCCAGGATGACTAGAGTCTGGAACTTGTTCGTGCAGCCTAATGACATCGATGAAATAGTTAAGTAATTGAAATGACTGGCCCCACAGATAGCTCCAACCTCATCCTATTCCCTATTTGTATATCTCATAATAAAAAGACTTTCAAATGAGCAGATGTAGGCAACAACTCTTAGCGTGTAAATAAAGGTAGAAATCTTAACCTAACCTTGCAAAACCCTTGTGTAAATAAAAAAAGGAAACAAAAGATATATAACAATAGATAAAACAGACCAAAATCATATTATTTATTATGGTTCATGGTGAGGGCGCTAAACCAATAGGAGTCATGCACTTCCATGGGGGAATGAAGGCACTCAGATTCGATCCATGTAAGGTCCGGAAGCTCTAGATCTTTAAAGAGACACTCATCGGCTTCATGGCACCTCCCTGAGAGGAAAAACCTGCAGTTAATGTGGACGCTGACACGAGCTGACAGAATTAGTGTGTCAGGTTAAGATTTCTTTTCACTCCACATAGCAGCAAGCTGACGCCACAATTCTCATGTGTACTGAGTCTCCTGATCGGGATTGTTGTGAACGTCGAGTGTACATATCTTGAGCAGTTCAGTCTCACTCCAGCAGTGGTACACGTCAACGATTCTAGCACCAACAATGATACACGTCAAACATTCTAGCACCAACAGTGGTACACGTCAACCATTCTAGCACCAACAGTGGTACACGTCAACCACACATACCGGTGGAGACAGTGTAGTGGGTCACAAGCGCCAGGCTCCGAGGATCTTAGTGCTTTTAGGGCGTGTTTTAGCAGCTAGAAGCAACCAGTGTTAGTGACAACGTCAGTGAACAACCCTACAAGTGATAACCAATGTATTAGAAAAAATAAATAAAGTAAAGGCGAGAGAAAGCCTGAAATTATACAACAAAATTTCAAAGTGCCAGTTCGTTGAGGCCTAGTTGGGACCTGTTGCCACATTGTTACATATATACAAAGTACAAAGCGAGTGACTAAAGAGAAAAGACCAAATAGAATTAAGAGAGGGTGGTAACGACAAAATGTGATGTAGCACACAGCGTGAACAAGCTAGCCAGAAAGGGGATATATATATGTATACATAAATATATATAAGCAGAGGTGGTGGCAGCAGTAGGCCTGAGGGAGTAGCGCCGCCATAACAGGTTGGGTGTCACCACAAATAAGTAGTGTAC
>NC_091324.1:11605172-11685172 GCF_038502225.1 Cherax quadricarinatus
CCAATGGGGATTTGAGGAAATGGAAGGCATGGACATGATTGGAGAAAGAGACTACATTGTAGGCACAATTCAGTTCGGAGAACATAAAGTAGTCATTGGAGTGATGTATAACCCACCACAGAACTGCAGGAGGCCAAGAGAGGAGTACGAAGAAAACAACAGGGTGATGGTGGACACACTGGCTGAGGTGGCAAGAAGAGCTCACTCGAGCAGAGCAAAGTTACTGATAATGGGCGATTTCAACCACAAGGAGATCGACTGGGAAAACCTGGAGCCACATGGGGGTCCCGAAACATGGAGAGCCAAGATGATGGATGTGGTACTTGAAAACCTCATGCATCAACATGTCAGGGACACAACCAGAGAGAGAGGGGAGGATGAGCCAGCAAGACTGGATCTTGTGTTCACCCTGAGCAGTTCAGACATCGAGGACATCACTTACGAGAGGCCCCTTGGAGCTAGCGATCATGTGGTTCTGAGTTTTGACTATATAGTAGAGTTACAAGTGGAGAAGGTAACAGGAACTGAAGGGGACAGGCCAAACTATAAAAGGGGGGACTACACAGGTATGAGAAACTTCCTGCAGGAGGTTCAGTGGGACAGAGAAATGGTAGGAAAATCAGTAAACGAGATGATGGAATATGTGGCAACAAAGTGCAGGGAGGCAGAGGAAAGTTTTGTTCCCAAGGGAAACAGAAATAATAGGAAGACCAAAACGAGTCCTTGGTTTACCCGAAGGTGTAGGGAGGCAAAAACTAAGTGCAACAGAGAATGGAAAAGGTACAGGAGGCATAGGACCCAGGAAAACAAGGAGATTAGTAGAAGAGCCAGAAACGAGTATGCGCAGATAAGGAGGGAGGCCCAGCGACAGTATGAAAACGACATAGCATCGAAAGTCAAATCTGACCCGAAACTGCTGTATAGCCACATTAGGAGGAAGACAACAGTCAAGGACCAGGTGATAAGGCTGAGGAAAGAAGGTGGAGAACTCACAAGAAACGATCAAGAGGTATGTGAGGAGCTCAACACGAGATTTAAGGAAGTATTTACAGTAGAGACAGGAAGGACTCTGGGGGGACAGACCAGATGGGGACACCAACAAGGAATACACCAACAAGTGTTGGACGACATACATACAGATGAGGAGGAGGTGAAGAAACTGCTAAGGGACATCGATACCTCAAAGGCAATGGGACCGGACAACATCTCTCCATGGGTTCTTAGAGAGGGAGCAGATATGTTGTGCATACCACTTACCACAATCTTCAACACATCCCTGGAAACTGGGCAACTACCTGAGGTATGGAAGACGGCAAATGTAGTTCCCATTTTCAAAAAAGGAGACAGAAAAGAGGCACTAAACTATAGACCTGTGTCATTGACGTGTATAGTATGCAAAATTATGGAGAAGATTATCAGGAGGAGAGTGGTGGAGCACCTGGAACGGAACAGGAGTATAAATGCCAACCAGCACGGATTCACGGAAGGCAAATCCTGTGTCACAAACCTTCTGGAGTTTTATGATAAAATAACAGAAGTAAGACAAGAGAGAGAGGGGTGGGTTGATTGCATCTTCTTGGACTGCAAGAAGGCCTTTGACACAGTTCCTCACAAGAGATTAGTGCAGAAGCTAGAGCATCAGGCGCATATAACAGGAAGGGCACTGCAATGGATCAGAGAATACCTGACAGGGAGGCAACAACGAGTCATGGTACGTAATGATGTATCACAGTGGGCACCTGTGACGAGCGGGGTCCCACAGGGGTCGGTCCTAGGACCAGTGCTATTTTTGGTATATGTGAACGACATGACGGAAGGGTTAGACTCAGAAGTGTCCCTGTTTGCAGATGATGTGAAGTTAATGAGGAGAATTAAATCTGATGAGGACCAGGCAGGACTTCAAAGAGACCTGGACAGACTGGACACCTGGTCCAGCAAATGGCTTCTCGAATTTAATCCTGCCAAATGCAAAGTCATGAAGATAGGGGAAGGGCACAGAAGACCACAGACAGAGTATAGGCTAGGTGGCCAAAGACTGCAAACCTCACTCAAGGAGAAAGATCTTGGGGTGAGTATAACACCGAGCATGTCTCCGGAAGCACACATCAATCAGATAACTGCTGCAGCATATGGGCGCCTGGCAAACCTGAGAACAGCATTCCGACACCTTAGTAAGGAATCATTCAAGACACTGTACACCGTGTATGTCAGGCCCATACTGGAGTATGCAGCACCTGTTTGGAACCCGCACTTGATAAAGCACGTCAAGAAACTAGAGAAAGTACAAAGGTTTGCAACAAGGTTAGTTCCAGAGCTAAGGGGAATGTCCTATGAAGAAAGATTAAGGGAAATCGGCCTGACGACACTGGAGGACAGGAGGGTCAGGGGAGACATGATAACGACATATAAAATACTGCGTGGAATAGACAAGGTGGACAAGGACAGGATGTTCCAGGGAGGGGACACAGAAACAAGAGGCCACAATTGGAAGTTGAAGACACAAATGAGTCAGAGAGATAGTAGGAAGTATTTCTTCAGTCACAGAGTTGTAAGGCAGTGGAATAGCCTAGAAAATGACGTAGTGGAGGCAGGAACCATACACAGTTTTAAGACGAGGTTTGATAAAGCTCATGGAGCGGGGAGAGAGAGGGTCTAGTAGCAACCGGTGAAGAGGCGGGGCCAGGAGCTAGGACTCGACCCCTGCAACCACAAATAGGTGAGTACAAATAGGTGAGTACGTCAACCATTCTAGCACCAACAGTGGTACACGTCAACCATTCTAGCACCAACAATGATACACGTCAAACATTCTAGCACCAACAGTGGTACACGTCAACCGTTCTAGCACCAACAGTGGTACACGTCAACCATTCTAGCACCAACAATGATACACGTCAAACATTCTAGCACCAACAGTGGTACACGTCAACCATTCTAGCACCAACAGTGGTACACGTCAACCATTCTAGCACCAACAGTGGTACACGTCAACCATTCTAGCACCAACAGTGGTACACATCAACCATTCTAGCACCAACAGTGGTACACGTCAACCGTTCTAGCACCAACAGTGGTACACGTCAACCATTCTAGCACCAACATTGTTACACATCAACCATTCTAGCACCAACAGTGGTACACGTCAACCGTTCTAGCACCAACAGTGGTACACGTCAACCATTCTAGCACCAACAGTGGTACACATCAACCATTCTAGCACCAACAGTGGTACACGTCAACCGTTCTAGCACCAACAGTGGTACACGTCAACCGTTCTAGCACCAACAGTGGTACACGTCAACCGTTCTAGCACCAACAGTGGTACACTTGTCGCCATTTCACGTTTTATAGTTTTGTTCTGTCGCATTGCTACTAGACATTAAATATGTTAAATATTGTGTTAATATGTTTGTATATATTTGCATAACTTAACCATTACCTAAATTTACTTAAATTAACTGAAAGAAAAGAAAACTCAGAAAAATAGGAAATGTTAAATGATAAACGTTAAGGAAAACGTCATTCGACGTTTTATGATGAGAATTGTTGACTAAAGAAATATAAACCTCTTACTGTATATACACTGAAATATACACGACTATCTGTACTTGGACTAAGATTTACACCTATCAATGTATGTACACAGACATCCACTTGTGTATAGTAAACAGATCAACATATATACAGACACACACTTATGACTGCATGAATACAGACAAATTGTATATACAATAAAAAAAACACTTCAGTGTATATATATATATATATATATATATATATATATATATATATATATATTAAATATAGGGAGACATTTATTTGTGTGTTGACATTGAGACGTACTTCCCGTTGAGTATAAAATTTGTTGATTAACTTGTATGATTTTTTTCACAGCCGGAGTGTTCAGAGTCTGGTAGTATATTTATCGGATCGTATCCATATGTACAGCCCGAGCAATACGTCTGTCTCTGGCTCTCCCCTGGCTCGTTGTCAAAGCGAAGATGAGGTAGACTACCACCGCTCCCCTGACCTTGATTCTCCTCTGGATAGCGGGGACTCCTCCACTAGTGATGAATCCAGCGCTGACGAGGAGTCCATCGCTGACGATGAATGCAGCGTTGGTGAAAACTCTCTTTCCGAGGATGAGTCTATCTCTGACGATGAGTCTAACGCTGGTGAGGAATCCAACATTAATAATGAATCTTTCATTGACAATGAATCCAACGCTGGAAACGAATACATCGATGGCAGTTTTCTCGATGACAATATTTTTGATGAGGCTGAGAACGCTGCCTTCACTCTGAAGCAAGTCAACGAAGATACACATTTGTCTTCCATAAACGCTCAAACTAGGGCAACTTCAACACTCGGGCAACACCCAAGTGAAGCAGCGTCTGACAGAGAACCAGGAAACATGACAGAAGGAATACTGACTCGTGCTAAATTACTGAGTGACTCCTTGGAAGCCTCAGGAAAGCGACCGAGTGAACACAGAATGACAACTCTGGTAACCGGATATACAGGTACGACTAAAAAATCGCCGAATGACAACATAAGTGAAAATTCAGTGAATGATGAAATAACAGCACATGAAAAGTCACAAGGTGAAGATAAACTGATTATTGGACAGCTTCCGAAAGAAGTATGTGGCGACTCGGCGAGTCTCGGACAACCAGAAGCTGAAGGGGAAACTCCTGAAACTCTTCAGGTACTATTAGCTGAAACTATAATACATTCAGCGACTCCAATCACACAGACTGAAACAGCCGCACGTGAAGACCTCGAGACAGCCTCATTAATGGATGACGAGACTAAAGATGTTTATAATATTAGCCTTAAAGAAACCGAATCCTCATCTGTTACTCTGAGAAGAAATAAAGTAGCAAATTACAGCAGTGCGCCACCCAAGCCTCCGAGGGCCAGAATTTCAGGCTTTCCAAGCACTATACTGAAAGACACATGTTCTCGATTCCAGGAAATTCCACGCGAATTTCAGAATAGTGAAAATATCACTGAACACTCTAACGAGGAGGTGCGGCCATTTAACCAAGATGAAAGTCATCGATATAATCTGAACTGTAATTCTGTTGGGAATACTGAAATGGAGGGCAGCAAAGGTATTGGTACAAGTCAGCGAGCCAAATCGTCCACGACTTGTGACGCACACAACAACAGTGTCAGGTCAAGTAACGTTATGCGAAGTGCCGACGACTTAAGAGTGATGCATAAACCCGCGATTCAGAATATCGTAGATAAAATCTCACTGTCTCCTGCTCATCAAAAAGAGAGTAGTATTACCAGAGCAGGTTGCATCAAGAAGCGTACCCGAGAACCTAACTCCTGCCCAGAGACAAAGACGACACACACACCTTCCTCAGGGACCACGACGACGCATACTCCTTCCTCAGGGACCACGATGACTCACACGCTTTCTCCAGGGACCATGACGACGCGCACATCGCGCATATTAGGTAAGCGTTCACTATATACATGCGTCCTATTTCCAGGACTCAAGTCTGGCTAACCAGTTTCATTAAATCCCTTCACTAGCATATAATCAAACGTATTGCTTCCTTACCAGGAAAACAAAATTTTCCAAGGCTATGGCTGAAAAAGAAAATTTATTTTTAATAACTAAGACAGTATACCCGAATTGTGCGGCTTCCCTAAACTATATTTTTTTTATAAGCTAGAGGAATGATTAATGCTTATGTACAAAGGGTCATGTCAACCTCAAGAAAAATGTTCAATCTGCCATGACAAGAGACTCGAGAAGAGAGAAAAGTTAGTGTTTTTACAAGAACCTAAGATAAAATCCTCGTGTAAAGCCTGAGGAGGACCTTGAGGATTTACTAACATTAATAGTCAATGTTAGAAGAAATGTCTCTAACCGCTCTAAAGACTGCTAAGTTACAAATTATCTTTCCTATGTAGTGCATATGTTTATAAACATTTTGTTTTGCTTACGGTAATTAGGATCAAGCTCTTGGGTCCAGTTAATCATCGGCCCTTCTGAGTTTAGTCGTAAATTATACATGTATGAAGCCTGTATTCAGTAAGTTTAGTTTATTATCTTTATTCTGCACCCCATACCCATCCTGTGGGCGGTAGTCACCCCATACCCATCCTGTGGGTGGTAGTCACCCCATACCCATCCTGTGGGCGGTAGTCACCCCATACCCATCCTGTGGGTGGTAGTCACCCCATACCCATCCTGTGGGCGGTAGTCACCCCATACCCATCCTGTGGGCGGTAGTCACCCCATACCCATCCTGTGGGTGGTAGTCACCCCATACCCATCCTGTGGGTGGTAGTCACCCCATACCCATCCTGTGGGCGGTAGTCAAAAAGATTACAGAGGTACATAATGGGTCCAGGGACTGGACCCCAAAGTTATGATAGCTGAACAAGTTACAAAGGTGATGAACCATTCACACGTCCACACCCAGTTACAACTGCAATCAGTTATTAATATACATATTAGCTTTATTTACAGTGTTCAGTGAGCATCTTGAATAACTCGTGCCGCAATTTTAGGTTAGAAGTTCCCACATAAATATCCGAAACTCGAGGTATAGTTTATCACCAATATACCAAAAATAGGATCAAATATATGGTATCACTCTTAGTTGATATAAAAATGCTTAAGTTTATGGAAACATCCGTTGACGTCCCAGGAAAAACATACAGGAGGAAACAGGAAGTGTTAGTGATAGGAATAACAGTGGTAGAACCTGCGTTGTGTCCCCTCCACTCCCCGGAGTGTGTGTCCCCTCCACTCCCCGGAGTGCGTTGTGTCCCCTCCACTCCCCGGAGTGTGTTGTGTCCCCTCCACTCCCCGGAGTGTGTTGTGTCCCCTCCACTCCCCGGAGTGTGTGTCCCCTACACTCCCCGGAGTGTGTTGTGTCCCCTCCACTCCCCGGAGTGTGTTGTGTCCCCTCCACTCCCCGGAGTGTGTTGTGTCCCCTCCACTCCCCGGAGTGTGTTGTGTCCCCTCCACTCCCCGGAGTGTGTTGTGTCCCCTCCACTCCCCGGAGTGTGTTGTGTCCCCTCCACTCCCCGGAGTGTGTTGTGTCCCCTCCACTCCCCGGAGTGTGTGTCCCCTCCACTCCCCGGAGTGTGTTGTGTCCCCTCCACTCCCCGGAGTGTGTTGTGTCCCCTCCACTCCCCGGAGTGTGTTGTGTCCCCTCCACTCCCCGGAGTGTGTTGTGTCCCCTCCACTCCCAGGAGTGTGTTGTGTCCCCTCCACTCCCCGGAGTGTGTTGTGTCCCCTCCACTCCCCGGAGTGTGTTGTGTCCCCTACACTCCCCGGAGTGTGTGTCCCCTCCACTCCCCGGAGTGTGTTGTGTCCCCTCCACTCCCCGGAGTGTGTTGTGTCCCCTCCACTCCCCGGAGTGTGTTGTGTCCCCTACACTCCCCGGAGTGTGTGTCCCCTCCACTCCCCGGAGTGTGTTGTGTCCCCTCCACTCCCCGGAGTGTGTTGTGTCCCCTCCACTCCCCGGAGTGTGTTGTGTCCCCTACACTCCCCGGAGTGTGTGTCCCCTCCACTCCCCGGAGTGTGTTGTGTCCCCTCCACTCCCCGGAGTGTGTTGTGTCCCCTCCACTCCCCGGAGTGTGTTGTGTCCCCTCCACTCCCCGGAGTGTGTTGTGTCCCCTCCACTCCCCGGAGTGTGTTGTGTCCCCTCCACTCCCCGGAGTGTGTTGTGTCCCCTCCACTCCCCGGAGTGTGTGTCCCCTCCACTCCCCGGAGTGTGTTGTGTCCCCTCCACTCCCCGGAGTGTGTTGTGTCCCCTCCACTCCCCGGAGTGCGTTGTGTCCCCTCCACTCCCCGGAGTGTGTTGTGTCCCCTCCACTCCCCGGAGTGTGTTGTGTCCCCTCCACTCCCCGGAGTGTGTTGTGTCCCCTCCACTCCCCGGAGTGTGTTGTGTCCCCTCCACTCCCCGGAGTGTGTTGTGTCCCCTCCACTCCCCGGAGTGTGTTGTGTCCCCTCCACTCCCCGGAGTGTGTGTCCCCTCCACTCCCCGGAGTGTGTTGTGTCCCCTCCACTCCCCGGAGTGTGTTGTGTCCCCTCCACTCCCCGGAGTGCGTTGTGTCCCCTCCACTCCCCGGAGTGTGTTGTGTCCCCTCCACTCCCCGGAGTGTGTTGTGTCCCCTCCACTCCCCGGAGTGTGTTGTGTCCCCTCCACTCCCCGGAGTGTGTTGTGTCCCCTCCACTCCCCGGAGTGTGTTGTGTCCCCTCCACTCCCCGGAGTGTGTTGTGTCCCCTCCACTCCCCGGAGTGCGTTGTGTCCCCTCCACTCCCCGGAGTGTGTTGTGTCCCCTCCACTCCCCGGAGTGTGTTGTGTCCCCTCCACTCCCCGGAGTGTGTTGTGTCCCCTCCACTCCACGGAGGGTGTTGTGTCCCCTCCACTCCGCGGAGTGTGTGTCCCCTCCACTCCCCGGAGTGTGTTGTGTCCCCTCCACTCCCCGGAGTGTGTTGTGTCCCCTCCACTCCCCGGAGTGTGTTGTGTCCCCTCCACTCCCCGGAGTGTGTTGTGTCCCCTCCACTCCCCGGAGTGTGTTGTGTCCCCTCCACTCCCCGGAGTGTGTTGTGTCCCCTCCACTCCCCGGAGTGTGTTGTGTCCCCTCCACTCCCCGGAGTGTGTTGTGTCCCCTCCACTCCCCGGAGTGTGTTGTGTCCCCTCCACTCCCCGGAGTGTGTTGTGTCCCCTCCACTCCCCGGAGTGTTGTGTCCCCTCCACTCCCCGGAGTGTGTTGTGTCCCCTCCACTCCCCGGAGTGTGTTGTGTCCCCTCCACTCCCCGGAGTGTGTTGTGTCCCCTCCACTCCCCGGAGTGTGTTGTGTCCCCTCCACTCCCCGGAGTGTGTTGTGTCCCCTCCACTCCCCGGAGTGTGTTGTGTCCCCTACACTCCCCGGAGTGTGTTGTGTCCCCTCCACTCCCCGGAGTGTGTGTCCCCTCCACTCCCCGGAGTGTGTTGTGTCCCCTCCACTCCCCGGAGTGTGTTGTGTCCCCTACACTCCCCGGAGTGTGTGTCCCCTCCACTCCCCGGAGTGTGTTGTGTCCCCTCCACTCCCCGGAGTGTGTTGTGTCCCCTCCACTCCCCGGAGTGTGTGTGTGTCCCCTCCACTCCCCGGAGTGTGTTGTGTCCCCTCCACTCCCCGGAGTGTGTTGTGTCCCCTCCACTCCCCGGAGTGTGTGTCCCCTCCACTCCCCGGAGTGTGTTGTGTCCCCTCCACTCCCCGGAGTGTGTTGTGTCCCCTCCACTCCCCGGAGTGTGTTGTGTCCCCTCCACTCCCAGGAGTGTGTTGTGTCCCCTCCACTCCCCGGAGTGTGTTGTGTCCCCTCCACTCCCCGGAGTGTGTTGTGTCCCCCCTACACTCCCCGGAGTGTGTGTGTCCCCTCCACTCCCCGGAGTGTGTTGTGTCCCCTCCACTCCCCGGAGTGTGTTGTGTCCCCTCCACTCCCCGGAGTGTGTTGTGTCCCCTCCACTCCCCGGAGTGCGTTGTGTCCCCTCCACTCCCCGGAGTGCGTTGTGTCCCCTCCACTCCCCGGAGTGTCCCCTCCACTCCCCGGAGTGTTGTGTCCCCTCCACTCCCCGGAGTGTGTTGTGTCCCCTCCACTCCCCGGAGTGTGTTGTGTCCCCTCCCCTCCCCGGAGTGTGTTGTGTCCCCTACACTCCCCGGAGTGTGTGTCCCCTCCACTCCCCGGAGTGTGTTGTGTCCCCTCCACTCCCCGGAGTGTGTTGTGTCCCCTCCACTCCCCGGAGTGTGTTGTGTCCCCTCCACTCCCCGGAGTGTGTTGTGTCCCCTCCACTCCCCGGAGTGCGTTGTGTCCCCTCCACTCCCCGGAGTGTGTTGTGTCCCCTCCACTCCCCGGAGTGTGTTGTGTCCCCTCCACTCCCCGGAGTGTGTTGTGTCCCCTCCACTCCCCGGAGTGTGTTGTGTCCTCTCCACTCCCCGGAGTGTGTTGTGTCCCCTCCACTCCCCGGAGTGTATTGTGTCCCCTACACTCCCCGGAGTGTGTTGTGTCCCCTCCACTCCCCGGAGTGCGTTGTGTCCCCTCCACTCCCCGGAGTGTGTTGTGTCCCCTCCACTCCCCGGAGTGTGTTGTGTCCCCTCCACTCCCCGGAGTGTGTTGTGTCCCCTCCACTCCCCGGAGTGTGTTGTGTCCCCTCCACTCCCCGGAGTGTGTTGTGTCCCCTCCACTCCCCGGAGTGTGTTGTGTCCCCTACACTCCCCGGAGTGTGTTGTGTCCCCTCCACTCCCCGGAGTGCGTTGTGTCCCCTCCACTCCCCGGAGTGTGTTGTGTCCCCTCCACTCCCCGGAGTGTGTTGTGTCCCCTCCACTCCCCGGAGTGCGTTGTGTCCCCTCCACTCCCCGGAGTGTGTTGTGTCCCCTCCACTCCCCGGAGTGTGTTGTGTCCCCTCCACTCCCCGGAGTGTGTTGTGTCCCCTCCACTCCCCGGAGTGTGTTGTGTCCCCTACACTCCCCGGAGTGTGTGTCCCCTCCACTCCCCGGAGTGTGTGTCCCCTCCACTCCCCGGAGTGTGTTGTGTCCCCTCCACTCCCCGGAGTGTGTTGTGTCCCCTCCACTCCCCGGAGTGTGTTGTGTCCCCTCCACTCCCCGGAGTGTGTTGTGTCCCCTCCACTCCCCGGAGTGTGTTGTGTCCCCTACACTCCCCGGGGTTTGTGTCCCCTCCACTCCCCGGAGTGTGTTGTGTCCCCTCCAATCCCCGGAGTGTGTTGTGTCCCCTCCACTCCCCGGAGTGCGTTGTGTCCCCTCCACTCCCCGGAGTGTGTTGTGTCCCCTCCACTCCCCGGAGTGTGTTGTGTCCCCTCCACTCCCCGGAGTGTGTTGTGTCCCCTCCACTCCCCGGAGTGTGTTGTGTCCCCTCCACTCCCCGGAGTGCGTTGTGTCCCCTCCACTCCCCGGAGTGCGTTGTGTCCCCTCCACTCCCCGGAGTGTGTTGTGTCCCCTCCACTCCCCGGAGTGTGTTGTGTCCCCTCCACTCCCCGGAGTGTGTTGTGTCCCCTCCACTCCCCGGAGTGCGTTGTGTCCCCTCCACTCCCCGGAGTGTGTTGTGTCCCCTCCACTCCCCGGAGTGTGTTGTGTCCCCTCCACTCCCCGGAGTGCGTTGTGTCCCCTCCACTCCCCGGAGTGTGTTGTGTCCCCTCCACTCCCCGGAGTGCGTTGTGTCCCCTCCACTCCCCGGAGTGTGTTGTGTCCCCTCCACTCCCCGGAGTGTGTTGTGTCCCCTCCACTCCCCGGAGTGCGTTGTGTCCCCTCCACTCCCCGGAGTGTGTTGTGTCCCCTCCACTCCCCGGAGTGCGTTGTGTCCCCTCCACTCCCCGGAGTGTGTTGTGTCCCCTCCACTCCCCGGAGTGCGTTGTGTCCCCTCCACTCCCCGGAGTGTGTTGTGTCCCCTCCACTCCCCGGAGTGTGTTGTGTCCCCTCCACTCCCCGGAGTGCGTTGTGTCCCCTCCACTCCCCGGAGTGTGTTGTGTCCCCTCCACTCCCCGGAGTGCGTTGTGTCCCCTCCACTCCCCGGAGTGTGTTGTGTCCCCTCCACTCCCCGGAGTGTGTTGTGTCCCCTCCACTCCCCGGAGTGTGTTGTGTCCCCTCCACTCCCCGGAGTGTGTTGTGTCCCCTCCACTCCCCGGAGTGTGTTGTTTTCCCTCCACTCCCCGGAGTGTGTTGTGTCCCCTCCACTCCCCGGAGTGTGTTGTTTTCCTCCACTCCCCGGAGTGTGTTGTGTCCCCTCCACTCCCCGGAGTGTGTTGTTTTCCCTCCACTCCCCGGATTGTGTTGTGTCCCCTCCACTCCCCGGAGTGTGTTGTTTTCCTCCAATCCCCGGAGTGTGTTGTTTTCCCTCCACTCCCCGGAGTGTGTTGTGTCCCCTCCACTCCCCGGAGTGTGTTGTGTCCCCTCCACTCCCCGGAGTGTGTTGTGTCCCCTCCACTCCCCGGAGTGTGTTGTTTTCCTCCACTCCCCGGAGTGTGTTGTGTCCCCTCCACTCCCCGGAGTGTGTTGTGTCCCCTCCACTCCCCGGAGTGTGTTGTGTCCCCTCCACTCCCCGGAGTGTGTTGTGTCCCCTCCACTCCCCGGAGTGCGTTGTGTCCCCTCCACTCCCCGGAGTGCGTTGTGTCCCCTCCACTCCCCGGAGTGTGTTGTGTCCCCTCCACTCCCCGGAGTGTGTTGTGTCCCCTCCACTCCCCGGAGTGTGTTGTGTCCCCTCCACTCCCCGGAGTGTGTTGTGTCCCCTCCACTCCCCGGAGTGTGTTGTGTCCCCTACACTCCCCGGAGTGTGTGTCCCCTCCACTCCCCGGAGTGTGTTGTGTCCCCTAAACTCCCCGGTGTGTGTGTCCCCTCCACTCCCCGGAGTGTGTTGTGTCCCCTCCACTCCCCGGAGTGTGTTGTGTCCCCTCCACTCCCCGGAGTGTGTTGTGTCCCCTCCACTCCCCGGAGTGTGTTGTGTCCCCTCCACTCCCCGGAGTGTGTTGTGTCCCCTCCACTCCCCGGAGTGTGTTGTGTCCCCTCCACTCCCCGGAGTGTGTTGTTTTCCCTCTACTCCCTGGAGTGTTGTCTTCTTCCGCTCACTGCAGTTTTGTCTTCACTCCTTGGAGTGTTATTTTTCCTCCACTCCCTTGAGAGTTGTCTTCCAGTGCTTGAAGTGTTGTCTTCACTCCTTGGAGTGCTGTCTTTTCTCCCTGGAGCCTGGAGTGTTGTCTTCACTCTTCTCCCTGGAGTATTGTCTTCCTCCACTGCCTGGAATGTTGTCTTCCTCCACTCCCTGGAGTGTTGTCTTCCCTCTACTCCCTGGATTGTCTTCCTCCACTCCCTGGAGTATTGTCTTCTTCCACTGCCTGGAGTGTTGTCTTCCTCCAC
The DNA here is from genome assembly GCF_038502225.1 of Cherax quadricarinatus. NCBI lineage: Eukaryota > Metazoa > Arthropoda > Malacostraca > Decapoda > Parastacidae > Cherax > Cherax quadricarinatus. The sequence continues at coordinate 11,618,058 of NC_091324.1, forward strand.
TCCCTGGAGTGTTGTCTTCCCTCTACTCCCTGGAGTGTTGTCTTCCTCCACTCCCTGGAGTGTTGTCTTCCCTCTACTCCCTGGAGTGTCTTTCCTCCACTCCCTGGAGTGTTGTCTTCCTCCACTCCCTGGAGTGTTGTCTTCCTCCACTCCCTGGAGTATTGTCTTCCTCCACTCCCTGGAGTGTTGTCTTCCTCCACTCCCTGGAGTGTTGTCTTCCTCCACTCCCTGGAGTGTTGTCTTCCTCCACTCCCTGGAGTGTTGTCTTCCTCCACTCCCTGGAGTGTTGTCTTCCTCTACTCCCTGGAGTGTTGTCTTCACTCCCTGGAGTGTCTTCCCTCTGCTCCCTTGAGTGTTGTCTTCCTCCACTCCCTGGAGTGTTGTCTTCCTCCACTCCCTGGAGTGTTGTCTTCCTCTGCTCCCTGGAGTGTTGTCTTCCTCCACTCCCTGGAGTGTTGTCTTCCTCCACTCCCTGGAGTGTTGTCTTCCTCCACTCCCTGGAGTGTTGTCTTCCTCCACTCCCTGGAGTGTTGTCTTCCTCCACTCCCTGGAGTGTTGTCTTCCTCTACTCCCTGGAGTGTTGTCTTCCTCCACTCCCTGAAGTGTTGTCTTCCTCCACTCCCTGGAGTATTGTCTTCCTCCACTCCCTGAAGTGTTGTCTTCCTCCACTCCCTGGAGTATTGTCTTCCTCCGCTCCTGGAGTGTTATCTTCCTCCACTCCCTGAAGTGTTGTCTTCCTCCACTCCCTGGAGTATTGTCTTCCTCCGCTCCTGGAGTGTTATCTTCCTCCACTCAGTGGGGAACGCTGTCATGCACTTCCTGTCCAGAAAGTGTAATTTCTTAAATTTCTATTTAGCAACACTTGATTCATCAGTAGTGTTGTGGAAGTATTCTATATGTTTGTTACACACTGGAAACACAAGATGTGTTTCCCATCATATTCCAGCAGGCAGGATGGGACTCCATACTCTTGTTAGCCTGAGTTGGGAGACTTCAGTATAGCAATGAGCATATCGTTAAGCATTATTCCATTAAGTTATCATCTACGGCAGCCTGTGGCAACAAATTAACCTCACACACACACACACACACACACACACACACACACACACACACACACACACACACACACACACACACACACACACACACACACACACACACACATCCGGTGCTGTGGTGACATTTAGGCGTAATGTTGACACATGTTGGTGTTTCAGGCAGCAGCAGTAAGTCCCGGCAAGACGCACCCAAGAAGCCAGCGCGAAACAGCCAGCGCAAGCCATCTCTGCGCAGCCTGGAGCAGGACCAAGAACCCTGCAGTCAGTACATACCGATACACAAGTGTATGCAGCTAGTTAATACACATATGTACACAGCTATAATTGTCTCTGTATATACATGTTTACACAACTAGTTAATATCTATGTATGCAGAGCTAGTTAATATCTATGTATGCAGAGCTAGTTAATAACAAAACTGTCATAAATCATATAACCGATATTTCACAAATTGGTAATAAAAAGCAAATGAAGTTTGAATTAATTTTGAGAAAGACCTGCCTAGTATAGGCCTGTAGGCCATCTGGAAATATTACAACATTCTTATGGTTTTATTCTCATCCTAGACTGATATCAAATCGAGAGAGAGAGAGGAGGAAGGGGGAGGAGAAAGCGACTTGATAATGGTCTAGGATGAACTGAAATATCGTCGTTTTCATTACTAATATGGAGGTTTTTAAACTGCTAAACCCACGTTACATTGTAACTTCTTATTTACCCAGTTTTATGTGATGTAGTAATTTAACCCGTGTGGAGCATTCGGATAAATTAGACACTTGTGCAACGTTTTGGTATCTTTCTGGAAACGCTTCGCAAACTATTGGCTTCTTCAGTCAAATATAGAGGTGGAAGATAAGGAGTTGAGGTAATCAGTCCCTCAGCCTGGAGTCGATGTGTTCACTCCATCATTCGTGATGGACTGACCACATCGACTTCAGGCTGAGAGACTGATTACTTCAACTCCTCATCTTCCACCTTCCTCTGCATTGGACTGAAGAGGCCACGGTTGGCGAGTGCAGAATAAAGATACCCAAATGTCGCACACAAGTGTCTCGTTTATCAACTTGTCGGTTTTCTAACCCATTTGATCTTTCTGGCTGGTTGAGGCTCGGCCCACCACATCCTACCCAAGACGCACATGCCACCAACATGCTGGTTGACTCACTCATCATTAACTAACAAAGTTTGCATGTTGACAGCTGCCCACGGGATTCCTCTCAACCTCTACTGCGGCAAGTGCCGTGAGGTGATGTGCCAGGAGTGCACGGTGCACCACCAGGAGGCGCACCGGGTCCTCAACACCCCTGACGCACTTGCAACACTCCGTACCGAGGCAGTCACACTCCTAAGACACTACATGATACTTAAGTCTCTCCACGACACACTCATCCAAGTGTATACCAAGTACATAAAATACTCGACCCAGGTGAGTCTTCCAACACGACTGAACGACTCGTTACATTTGTAAACAATGAAATTGTTTACAAGTGTCAGTTCAACTGGTGGAACATGTGGAATTTAAACCCATGGCGACCCGGTCCTAGAGTAACAGTTAGGTGTCAGTTGTTTAGACGGCGTCCGAGGTGTGCGAAACGTGCTTATAGTTCACATAATTTACATCTACTTTTCAATGGGGGTACCTGATGCCACTGCGGGGGCTCTTGATTCAAGGAACTGGACTTAACATGGCCGTTGCATCAAACCTTACTGCCTCGCATTCCTGAAAAAAATGATTTAATCCTTACTGGTTTAGCGCTTTCCGCTGAAGAAAATATGCATACAAAACACGGCTCGCCATTTTAATTATAACCGATAAGAAGTTCTAAACCCAAAGGGGGCCCGTGGCCTGGTAGGTAACGCTCTCGCTTCACACGCTGAGTGTCCCTGATTAGATCCAAGGCAAGGGTGGGAACACTGAACGTGTTTCTTTACACCTGTTGTTCCCGTTCACCTAGCAAGCAAGTAGGTACCTGGGCGTTAGTCGATTGATTTGGGTCGCATCCTGGGGGACAAGATGATGCACTGACTTTCATGGGTTATCCTGGGTTGCTAACCCTCTGGAGTTAAAGCTTCGAGCAAAACAATTGTCTCTTGTCTTACAACGCATAGATTAACAGGAAGCAGTCAGACTGTATCCCGCTCCAGGTCACTTCCCTCAAGGGGCTATAACCTTGTTACACATACGAACCAGTATTCACTTTCCTACTTTATCGTTAATATTCATAAGTTGTGGCTAGTTCTGGGTGTCTGGGACCACTGACCACAGTTAGTTATCACTCGTGCAGAAATAAGAGTTGTTCACCCTGTATACATATTGTCTATGCCTAAACAAGATACCTGGATGGGGTCAGTTAAATTGAATCTCATTCCACAGGCGCTGTAGGATGCATGAGAGTTTAGTGCTCGCCACAGAATATAATATGTACTAACAATAATGACTCTGATAAAAAAAATAAATTCCTGTTTTAGAACCCGTATATAAAATATGTTTATTATTATTTTATTTTTGTGTCTTAATGATTTTGTCAAAAGTGGTGTTGGTGTTGTTAGAAACACGAACATTACTCAGTAAAACTATGTTGATCAGAGCTGTGAATTTATATTTTTGCATAAAACCATAAATTGACCTCTTAATACTCTCTTGAAGATCATGATGGTGAGTGATGCTAGTGTGATTTGCCTGTACACTAAGTCCTTACTTAACACTGGTTCAACATCGTTTCGTTATAACGTTGACGAGGAAAATTTAGATTTTAGGCCGGGGCCACAGTATGGAGTTTGCACGTTCACCCCCATGTCTGCGTGGGTTTTCTCCTGGTAGAACGGTTTTCTCCCACATCCCAAAAAATGTGCACGTTAGGTTAATTGACGTGTCTAAATTGTCCCAGTATGAGTGAATGTGTGTGTGTGTACTCACCTAATTGTGGTTGCAGGGGTCGAGACTCAGCTCCTGGCCCCGCCTCTTCACTGATCGCTACTAGGTCCTCTCTCTGCTTCCAGAGCTTTGTCATACCTCGTCTTAAATTATTATTATAATCAAAAAGAAGCGCTAAGCCACAAGGGCTATACAGCACCTCGTCTTAAAGCTATGTATGGTTTCTGCCTCCAATACATCACTTGTTAGGCTATTCCACTTCCTGACGACTCTGACTGAAGAAATACTTCCTAACATCCCCCTGACTCGTCTGAGTCTTCAGCTTCCAATTGTGACCCCTTGTTTGTGTGTTCCCTCTCTGGAACAACCTGTCTGTCTACCTTATCTATTCCACGCAATATTTTGTATGCCGTTATCGTGTGTGTGTGTGTGTGTGTGTGTGTGTGTGTGTGTGTGTGTGTGTGTGTGTGTGTGTGTACGTGCGCGCGCGCGCGTCTCGCCATATTTGTTGTTTGTTTTTGAACTGCCTGGTAGTAGGAGGTGCTCCTTACAATTTTCCCTTCGTAAACATTTATTCCTTGAACTAATCCTGTTGCAGTGAGTGCTACAGGTGCACTGTGTGCCCCTGGTGTGTGGGGCCAGAAAAAAAAGAAAAAGTGTGACATTAGAAACAAAACGAAGTTTTAAAGAGGTATGACGATGGACAGCGATCCTATGGTAAAACTGGTTTCGTTATATGTCGTTTCGCTTAAAGTCGCAGTTTCAAAGAACCTGTCGACGACGTTAAGTGAGGACTTACTACAGTTACCTTCTTTCAGGCGCCCTGGTACTCTACACAAACCCAATGCGATATTTTTAACACCATCACAGTAGCGAAAGTCAAGAGTAAGCTAATTGTTATATTCCAATAAATCCATGACATTGCTAGGCAGCATCTGTATTAACCTTAGTCGTCTTGTTGAAAAGTGGCACACAGTGCCAGGCTTCCAATCCTTCGCTGCATTTTTTTCCCCTTGCACATTATTATTATAATCAAAAAGAAGCGCTAAGCCACAAGGGCTATACAGCTTCCCCTTGCACAACAAAGGTGAACTCTACTATCTTCTATATAATTAGACTCTCGTTCATGTGTACTACTCATAAGGAAAACGTACCAATATTTACAAAAAATTCTAAGTGGCGAGAAGAATTTTACGACAACGTTTCGGTCCGTTCTAGCTCACTGTTCCCACCACGGTATTGTCTTTTTGTTTTTACCAAGATATCCATGCATTGTTTTCTTGTCAATTTTTTAATATGCTAAAACAAAGAAAGAAAATTGAGCTAATTGCATAAAATATTTCTGTAGGATTTTTTCATCCTACTTCACCGGCGTCAGATCTAAATTTCAAATTTAATCTTAATGACATCTTCAGAGCAATGCGAGGGAGGCCATCTCGTCGGCCCTGCGCATCAAGGAATGCGTGTACATAGCGGAGGTGGTGCAGGAGGCCCAGGAGGTGGTGGCATCAGGCAGGAACCTGAAGATGATCCGCGAGCGATTGAAGGAGTGGGAGGAGCACCAGCACGACTGGAACGACCTGGTTTACCTCTCCCTCCGCTGTACACTCTTCGCCAGCATCGTCATCACAGACGCTGACAAGGTCTACCTCAGGTCAGTGTCAGCCACCCAAATCCCCCCCCACACACACCCCTCGGGGTCAGTATCAGCACCTCGAGGTTGGAATCCAAAGGGCATATTGCTGAAAATGATAATATTCATGGGGAAGCACTAAACCCGTAAGGGCTATGCAGCGCCTGGGGAATGGGAGGCAGTTAGATTTGACCCTAGGACGGGCAGAATACCTGATTCTTCAGGCCAAGAGCCCTTCACCACTCTGCAAGGTTTTATTAAGATACTAAGTTATTTTGTACCTCTTATATTTAGCCACACCTGTATCGCTGGCATTCCTGTATACCTGGCATTCCTGTATACCTGGCATTCCTGTATGCCTGGCTTTCCTGTATACCTGGCATTCCTGTATACCTGGTATTCCTGTATACCTGGTATTCCTGTATACCTGGCATTCCAGTATACCAGGCATTCTTGTATCACTGGTCCTTGTAATGAGAAGACACAGCTACAGTTTAAACATGGACTTCTATTTTTTTTCTTGCCTCAGGATGGGTGACTGGGTGATGCCTATCCCGTGGGTGCACCTGAGTCACCTTCTGCTGCCATACCTGGGGGAGATCCCGCCCCTTAACAAAGATGTGCTGCAGGTGTCTCCCTACAACAGAGTGAGTCTCCGCGGCAACCACAGGCGGAGTGCCTGGAAATAATGTCAGCCTCAGTGTTGTTGAAGCTGCACAGCCAGTTCCTCCAGTTATTGTTACTTGCATTTTTTTTTTTTTTAATTTTATTTTTTTTTCAATCTTTTTGGTATTTTTGAAGAGATCGTTAATGTCAATAGCCGCAAAATGGATCTATATCTGTACATCCATTTTGAGACCTGAAAGTCCACAAATCATTTTGCAATAAAAATTTAATGGCTCACTGAACTCACTCTTAACCCTTTACTATAATAACAGATCACTGAGCATAAGCATATGAATATTTTAAGATGTTTTCTGTTTACTTGTGATTGAGCAGTCTCTGAATATATACACTCATGAAGGGAGGTGCCTGGTTCTCCATGAAGAACACTTGATCTAAAGAATTTGAGCTATCCTCCCATTCTCTGGACCGAATCTGGTCTCCCTTTCCCCAGGTGCTGTATGGCCCTTATGGGTTCAGCGCTTTTCCCATGACTAATAAATGTTCATAGACACTGTGTTACAGAGGCGGCGGCGCAGTCCTAGTCCTGGCCACGGTAGACCGTGTGGAGGAGCCACTGACCAGGCCTTCCCTGGCAACGCTCGAAATGTCGTAGTCTCCACGCTCGTCCCATACATCATCTTCAATCCGGATATCAGGTTGGTTGGGTTATTAAGTTTGAAACCTATCGACTACACAAAGGTCATTAAGGATCCATGTCACCTGTTTTACGCCAGTCAAGAGCACTCGAGTCCCTAGGATGGGGACTCAAAAAATCCTCTGTGTATATACAGAGGGCTGTTTTTTCAGTGTATATATAGAGGGCTGTCTTTCATTGTATATACAGAAGGCTGTCTTTTAGTGTATATATAGAGGGCTGTCTTTCAGTGTATATACGGAAGGCTGTCTTTCAGTGTATATACAGAGGGCTGTCTTTCAGTGTATATACAGAGGGCTGTCTTTCAGTGTATATACAGAGGGCTGTCTTTCAGTGTATATACAGAAGGCTGTCTTTCAAAAAATTTGAAAATGGCTCCTCTACAAACCTGCCATCTTAATCACGTTAAATAACACCTCTAGTATGCTGCCCTCTGATGTTCCTACCTGCCTGCCCTGTCCTGCGACCTAACCTACTGCCAGTTTGTCAAGACTGAACGCCCTCAACCTCCACAAGACCGTTGCAACAGAACCTGCTCCTCCTGATTCTCCAGTCTGTCCCACGATCGCCTAGCTTTCTCTACGAATGTTGTCACTCCTCTTCACCGCTATTCTTCGCCTGTCCCGTCTTCCCAGCTCACCCCACACGGGGTCTTACCTAAACCCTCTCACTCAGATGTTGAGTCAAGAAATAACACTCATGCCACTACCCCAATAGAAATAAGTCACTTTGAATTTTTGGGGCTGCCCTAGGTTCTCTACACACATGCCGCTATGTATGATAATCTTTGTAACTGTATATGTGTATACCTGAATCAACTTGCTTACACTTGTACAAAAACTTTACATTTTTCATTACTTAAATGACAAGACGCATACTTTATCATAATGAAGGGGAATCGCTCAAGACTATTTTTCAGGGTAACTTCTTCCCTCCTTTTTCTCTCTTGAAGGAGGAAAGTGTCAGTAACAACCAGCAACCCTCAGCAGTGGATATGTCCAGCCAGAACTGGGGACTAATTATATCACTGAAGTAAACACACTGCAAAATCATTGCAAAAACAAACAAAAAAAAAAGAGTGCAAAAATTAGAAAGAAGTACAACACTCAAAACATTTACAAGAGATTTGTTTGGTTTCATAGCTATATTCCATTTTCAAATTTAAATTTAGTTCTCATTTATTTTCACGTGCAATATTCTTCATGGTGATCTTGCCTGTTGTGTTGACAGGTACTTTATCCAGGTGAGTGACCACGACCACCTGGACGTGACAATGATAATGGTACCGTCTGAGGAGCATATCAAGGAATACCTCAAGCGGCGGCGCCGCTCAACCATGTCTCCAGCAGCACCTCGTGGCAACGGCTTCACTCCCTCTGAAGACTCTCACACTCTAGTAGAGAAGCAGTTGATGGTGGGAGGCAGGTACAGGACCAAACTCGTGTCTTATTACTCTACATCCCGCTCGCCTAGCACGCCCTCCACACAGACCGTAGTGAAAGTAAGCCTCCCCGACGTGAAGGTAGTAGATGGAGGTCACGGGCTTCCAGCGGCTACAGGAGGAATCAAGAGAGGAGACGTCTTAGTGGACTATGACTCGAGTGGACGTCCTAACCTATGTGTGGCAGTGAGGGACATGGGAGACATTCCTGCCCTCCGTTTAGGTCATGTTATCCTTGGCTTGGACGGCCTCACCTGCCTGGTAGGAGCTGAGGACACCAGAAAAACAGAAAATAGTGGTTTTCGCGCCAAGATCATGGCGACAGTTAGGAGAGAAATAGAGATGGTCTATCAAGTCACAATTGGGATGGATCTGTGACTTATCTGTCTCGAGTTCCATATTTTTTTTTCCAATTTCTTGGCGAAAGATTCCTTCACAAGCATCAAGGTTAGCACATAGTTCGTTGAACCACTAGTGGAAGGTTTAACAACACTGCCGTCACTGCTGAACCACTAGTGGGTCTGACAGTTCTTCTGGAACCTCCCAGGTCAGGCCATGACAGGCTGGCTGGGAGAGTAGTTTGTCTCATTGTTAGTTGACAGTAGAGCCTTCAACATGCAGTGACAAAAAAGCTAACATTATGTTACTATTACATAGAAAAGGTTAGCCGCACACTGCGAATATATCTAGTTTCAAATGGGTTTCTCGATTTAAGTTATCAGTTTACAGTTAGTGGTAAACATTTTGAACGTTTGGTGGCCAGTAGACGCTAACATGAGTACATTAAATAACAGTAAAGTCTGCAAGAGTCATTCTGCGCAGTACACATCAGTCATGTACTTCATTGTGTATCAGCTGCAGTGTCATAATTACCATACCACGGGTGGGATTTGAACCCGCGGTCAGAGTCTCAAAACCCCAGACCGTCGCGTTAATCACTGGACCGGCTAGCTGGTCCAGTGGCTAACGCGACGGTCTGGAGTTTTGAGACTGACTGCGGGTTCAAATCCCGCCCGTGGTATGGTTTGTTTGCAATCGTGTCATTACGATTTTGTGAGTCATAATTACGCTTGTTAGGATTAAACCCTTTCGACTTCGCGAGTGTCATTAAGATTACAGATAATTGTACCCCATTACGATGACTGATGTAGAACAAAATGAAAATCAGTAAATGAAGTTTGAGTAAAATCTTAAAGATAAAAAAGTTAAATGTCAGGTCAATATAAACAATTGCCGCTACCCTAAATAAAAACAACAGTCTTCGTGTAAATAAATGATGTAATAGCATCATGGAGAGGTTGAATGAGAGGTACAACTTACCTTCCTGCTAGAGAGGAAGTTCACCGCTGACAGAGGTAGTAGAATTATATCCTGACAGAGACAGACAGACAGACAGACAGACAGACAGACAGAGAGACACACACAGGGACCTCCAGGTGTACTGAAGGTTAGTTGACTGGGAAACCGGGGAGGGAGTGAGGGGTGGGAAGGCACGAGGCAAGCAGGCACCCCATTTCCCCTTCACCCTTCAATAATCAACATCCCCTTTTTTTACCCTCAATAAAACTGTGTGATTAACTCAAATTATTACAGTAGTAAGACATAGTAGGATTAATATAAATGAATTATTTAAGATGCAATACAGAAAATAATGATTACATGAACTTAAATAATGAGTCTCGCTCACTGACATGGTCGACCCGTGTTTCTACTGTGTTTTCGTAATGGTTGTGTGCTTAATTGATTCCTCGGTCATTTTCGGTTAGGAAGACCGGGAATCAAGTCTCGGGATTGACGGAGACGGGATCAAGCCGCCGCCGCCACCAGTTTCAACCCTTCCCTTTAAGCAGTTTGGTAGTTAACGTGGAACAACACTTTGGAGGATGTTTGTATAACATCAGTCACTACACGAGGGTCATTAAGACTGCACATTACCAGTCACTACACGAGGGTCATTAAGACTGCACATTACCAGTCACTACACGAGGGTCATTAAGACTGCACATTACCAGTCACTACACGAGGGTCATTAAGACTGCACATTACCAGTCACTACACGAGGGTCATTAAGACTGCACATTACCAGTCACTACACGAGGGTCATTAAGACTGCACATTACCAGTCACTACACGAGGGTCATTAAGACTGCACATTACCAGTCACTACACGAGGGTCATTAAGACTGCACATTACCAGTCACTACACGAGGGTCATTAAGACTGCACATTACCAGTCACTACACGAAGGTCATTAAGACTGCACATTACCAGTCACTACACGAGGGTCATTAAGACTGCACATTACCAGTCACTACACGAGGGTCATTAAGACTGCACATTACCAGTCACTACACGAGGGTCATTAAGACTGCACATTACCAGTCACTACACGAGGGTCATTAAGACTGCACATTACCAGTCACTACACGAGGGTCATTAAGACTGCACATTACCAGTCACTACACGAGGGTCATTAAGACTGCACATTACCAGTCACTACACGAGGGTCATTAAGACTGCACATTACCAGTCACTACACGAGGGTCATTAAAACTGCACATTACCAGTCACTACACGAGGGTCATTAAAACCTCTTAGTGATTTAAAATTTTACATTAAATGAATACAGGTGACCTGTTGGTTCACAGGTGACCTGTTGGTTCACAGGTGACCTGTTGGTTCACAGGTCACCTGTTGTAAAAAAAACACTTAATATTTACACAGTGTAAATATTGTTTGATGTTTTGATATGTAAATAATTAGGCGATGATTATTATAATCAAGGAGGAGCGCTAAACCCGTAGAATTATGCAGCGCCTGTCGGGGGGGGGGGGAGGAATGTGGAAGGTATTCAGGGAACGAGGACAGATCCAATTCCTCAGATCAAGACCCCCTCACCAGCGTCAAGAAACCTTAAGGGGAATAAAGAGATGAATATTAAAATTTTTGAAATTAAAATGACAAACTACATACCTAAATTATTATCCATTTTTGAGTCAACTTAAAAATATGTTTTTTTCCTTCCTTAAAAAAATATATTAGTAACTGATGTGTCTGTAGTGTCAGCTTCGGTGCTGACAGCTGACGAGGAGCTAGCAGCCCCGGTGCTGACAGCTGACGAGGAGCTAGCAGCCCCGGTGCTGACAGCTGACGAGGAGCTAGCAGCCCCGGTGCTGACAGCTGACGAGGAGCTAGCAGCCCCGGTGCTGACAGCTGACGAGGAGCTAGCAGCCCCGGTGCTGACAGCTGACGAGGAGCTAGCAGCCCCGGTGCTGACAGCTGACGAGGAGCTAGCAGCCCCGGTGCTGACAGCTGACGAGGAGCTAGCAGCCCCGGTGCTGACAGCTGACGAGGAGCTAGCAGCCCCGGTGCTGACAGCTGACGAGGAGCTAGCAGCCCCGGTGCTGACAGCTGACGAGGAGCTAGCAGCCCCGGTGCTGACAGCTGACGAGGAGCTAGCAGCCCCGGTGCTGACAGCTGACGAGGAGCTAGCAGCCCCGGTGCTGACAGCTGACGAGGAGCTAGCAGCCCCGGTGCTGACAGCTGACGAGGAGCTAGCAGCCCCGGTGCTGACAGCTGACGAGGAGCTAGCAGCCCCGGTGCTGACAGCTGACGAGGAGCTAGCAGCCCCGGTGCTGACAGCTGACGAGGAGCTAGCAGCCCCGGTGCTGACAGCTGACGAGGAGCTAGCAGCCCCGGTGCTGACAGCTGACGAGGAGCTAGCAGCCCCGGTGCCCCGGTGCTGACAGCTGACGAGGAGCTAGCAGCCCCGGTGCTGACAGCTGACGAGGAGCTAGCAACCCCGGTGCTGACAGCTGACGAGGAGCTAGCAACCCCGGTGCTGACAGCTGACGAGGAGCTAGCAGCCCCGGTGCTGACAGCTGACGAGGAGCTAGCAGCCCCGGTGCTGACAGCTGACGAGGAGCTAGCAGCCCCGGTGCTGACAGCTGACGAGGAGCTAGCAGCCCCGGTGCCCCGGTGCTGACAGCTGACGAGGAGCTAGCAGCCCCGGTGCTGACAGCTGACGAGGAGCTAGCAACCCCGGTGCTGACAGCTGACGAGGAGCTAGCAACCCCGGTGCTGACAGCTGACGAGGAGCTAGCAGCCCCGGTGCTGACAGCTGACGAGGAGCTAGCAGCCCCGGTGCTGACAGCTGACGAGGAGCTAGCAGCCCCGGTGCTGACAGCTGACGAGGAGCTAGCAGCCCCGGTGCTGACAGCTGACGAGGAGCTAGCAGCCCCGGTGCTGACAGCAGTAACTTAGACAAAGTTCTGTTACTAGAAATGCTGCACACATATTCTAACTTTAATTAGTAAATATTTATGGCAAAAAATTACCTTAGGTAATAAATTTTTATAATTAATCCGTGTATAATTTTTTAACGGGGAAGCACTAAACAAATAAGGGTCGTAGAGCACCCGGGCTGAGTGGTAGTCAGGCTTAGATTCGAAGTACTTCCAATGTTTGGTGGGTAGATCTACAGCAGTTTCAAGACTGTCAGCCGCAAGCAACACTAGGAGCGACTGTGTCAGCCGCAAGCAACACTAGGAGCGACTGTGTCAGCCGCAAGCAACACTAGGAGCGAGTGTCAGCCGCAAGCAACACGAGGAGCGACAGTGTCAGCCGCAAGCAACACTAGGAGCGACTGTGTCAGCCGCAAGCAACACTAGGAGCGAGTGTCAGCCGCAAGCAACACGAGGAGCGACAGTGTCAGCCGCAAACAGGTCACCAGTCATTCCTGAGTTAGACCTCGAGTACTTGCGAGGGAACAAGACCTCGAGTACTTGCGAGGGAACAAGACCTCGAGTACTTGCGAGGGAACAAGACCTCGAGTACTTGCGAGGGAACAAGACCTCGAGTACTTGCGAGGGAACAAGACCTCGAGTACTTGCGAGGGAACAAGACCTCGAGTACTTGCGAGGGAACAAGACCTCGAGTACTTGCGAGGGAACAAGACCTCGAGTACTTGCGAGGGAACAAGACCTCGAGTACTTGCGAGGGAACAAGACCTCGAGTACTTGCGAGGGAACAAGACCTCGAGTACTTGCGAGGGAACAAGACCTCGAGTACTTGCGAGGGAACAAGACCTCGAGTACTTGCGAGGGAACAAGACCTCGAGTACTTGCGAGGGAACAAGACCTCGAGTACTTGCGAGGGAACAAGACCTCGAGTACTTGCGAGGGAACAAGACCTCGAGTACTTGCGAGGGAACAAGACCTCGAGTACTTGCGAGGGAACAAGACCTCGAGTACTTGCGAGGGAACAAGACCTCGAGTACTTGCGAGGGAACAAGACCTCGAGTACTTGCGAGGGAACAAGACCTCGAGTACTTGCGAGGGAACAAGACCTCGAGTACTTGCGAGGGAACAAGACCTCGAGTACTTGCGAGGGAACAAGACCTCGAGTACTTGCGAGGGAACAAGACCTCGAGTACTTGCGAGGGAACAAGACGACCCTAGTACTTGCGAGGTAACAAGACGACCCTAGTACTTGCGAGGTAACAAGAGCCTAACAAAACGTGCCCAACACCTGGGTGTCTTAATTGAGAAACCTATCACCTACACAACGGACTTTTTCGATCTAATATACAGGAACGAGGATAAAGATGCAAAGCCAAAGAGGTGCAGTAGTCTAGTCATCGTGTATGTTGGGGGGGATGATTACCCACTAGTGGATGTGGGTAATGTCCATAAGGTGAAGCAGAAAGTTAGTAGTGCTGAACGTATCTGGACAATGTAACTACCAGAGTGTTCTCGTGTTAGACAATTATTGTTACATCAAAAGGCATATATACAAGTAATACTGACCATGAGAGACTTAACACTTTCATTGGAACAACTTACCGCCTGTACAGCAAGCTTTTTCACTGCCAGAAGAGATACCTAGGGGTTGCCCTGTAGTATACGGAAAGTGGACGTGTATTATTCCCTGTAAGCGAACGCGTTCTATTCCTGTCAGGCAGTGGCCAGGACAGCAGCAGATGAGAGGTGTTTAGTTCAGTACCAGACGGGTGGTCACGAGGTGAAATTATGTTTGAGTAGATAATTTAGGCAAGTTTTAGTGTATTCTATTTTGTGTATTTCCTGCTCTCGTGTTTATTTGTAAAGCCCTAGTATGCAGGGGCCTGTGTTTTGGAGAGTATTTAATGTTTCCACTGTAGGCTATGTAGCCTGCAGAAAGGGAGGGGGGCGGGGTGTCGTGGAGCCTCCTTGTTCATAAATGTTCATTTATTTTGTTTTAACTCATTAGTAGCAGTGTGCTAATGAGTTAATGTGATTTTTTTTTGCGAGTAGATTGTAAGTTGTATTATATATATTTTTGTATAGGAGAGTTTTTGTGTCCTTCCTTATACAACGTTAATTTTTGCACTCCTGCTTAATTTGTATGAGTACATGCTGGCCCAAGGTTCGCTGTGTTTTCATTGTAATTTTATAACCCCTAGACAGTGTGAGCAGCCTTTAGGAGCCAGGAACATTATTTAAGTTACGACTTCAAAGTCGTATCACCCTTGATGTAATGATACACATTAACACGGCAACACCATGGAATCTTTATACAGAGGATGACTTACATCTTTGCTAACCACTGGCTCACTTATGGGCGTGAGCAATTTCCACCAGTGGGTCCCGCCTAGCTGACTCATAAGAACATAAGAAAAGAGGAACACTGCAGGACTCAACTGCTGCACCTCTCCTGTCTCCCATGTACAAGTCTGCAGCCTCATGCCATATTAGATTGAAAGTGCCTGAGAGACAGGCGATAAGTCTCATCAATAGAGATGCACACGTGTCCTAGCTTGTCGTGCACGTACGTACGTACCTTAGATGTAATGAGAGATTATAACTGAAAAGCCCTAAATCCGTAGTTGGTCAAACAGCAATGGAACAGCAGCTTATTTTATTTGATCTACGGGTGTATGGTAGTTAGTTATTTTGGAATAAGACTTTCAGCTTCAAGGAACCTCCCTTGAAGGGACCACAGTGAACAGGAGAAACATCGCATCTAAAGAACAGAACATGTACTCGTATAAACCACATCTGGACCAACTACAGTCAACATGGTTCTGGTGCAGCATAAACAGCAGCGGCAGTGTAGCTTCACAGTGAACACGTACAAGACAAGCAAAAGTACACTCGCTCAACATCGAAAATACCACCATCGCTCAACACCACCGAACATTAAATTAACCTTGCTTAACATAATCTATGCGTAACCTGGCGCTTCGGAAAGTCTCATGCCTTTAATATTCACAGAATGCACTAGATCCGTATAGGTCATTCAGCACTTGTCAACCCTCGGTAGAGATTCTCCCCATCAGAGTGGTCCAACATGCTGAGGTCGAATGCCCACTCTTGACAATCATCTTTAGTAAACTGGTATGTTCACCGGCTCGACACTACAAGTTAACACCGTTAATAAGTGTTCTTCTCACTGTCTGGAGGATTATCTGGAGAGAGTTCCGGGGGTCAACGCCCCCGCGGCCCGGTCTGTGACCAGGCCTCCTTAGGTCAGTGTCCCAGGATGCGACCACACACCAGTCGACTAACACCCAGGTACCCATTTTACTGATGGGGAACATAGACAACAGGTGGAAAGAAACACGTCCAATGTTTCTACTCTGGCTGTACGTAACCTTTTTTGTTTTTGTTACAAATAACCGAGGCTGAAGTGAGGATGTCCGTCAACAAGGCAACCATCGTAATTTTATCTTAACTGGCACAATTTGCTTAGGGCATCCAAGCTTAAAGTAAACTGAAGCACCCTCCAGCCTAATGTTTACCTAGCAAAATAGTGATTTTTTTTTTTAGATTTGTATGAATGTGTATATTAAAGTTTCAGATATACAATACCAAAACTCCCCTTTCCACTTTTTTCTACACTACTTACCAAAGTTAGGATAATCAAAAGTTATGCACATTACATTAGGATATAATTTAAAAAAAATGCTATTAAAATCAATTTTATATCACATGCATGTAATATCCTCTAATCAGGAGCAAATAATTAAGTGGCTGTGAATAATGAATAAAGCTGTAATATATTAATTTTTAGGCAGGTAACACCCAAATTTGATCACCTGCACCCAAAAATGGAAAACTAAGATGACGGTTTGTAATTTAATATATATATATATTTGCGGAAAAAATGAAGATAACAGATTTACAGACTAAATAAATTATTCCTAGGGAGTAAACAAGTTAAAACTTTATAATATATAACAAGAAATTGTGTAACAAACCGTGCAAGTTTTTGGTGGTATTGTCGGGGATTTTTAGCAATGGTTGTAGTTTATAACCTGCGACGACCTACTCTTTTGTAGTGGAGTGTGATGACCAACATTATGACCATCAGTGCCAAAGTTAACAATGTCCACCAGATGATAACGTTGGTGATGGGAGATTTTATGATGTACAAGACTATACTCATCTTGGAAGCCATCTCTGGTGTCATTTCTGCCAGCACTTCAAACCACAATGTTGGTAGATACACATCCGGGACGCTTCTCAAGATGCTGCAAAGACAACAGATAATTTTAATGAATTATTATTATAATCAAGGGGGAAGCGCTAAACCCGGAGGATTATACAGCGCCTGGGGGGGGGGATGTGGAAGGCATTCAGGCTTAATTCGGGGAACTGGAGCACAGATCCAATTCCCTAAATCAAGAGCCCCTCACCAACATCAAGGAACCTTCCTTGAGGGGTAATTTTAATGAAATGACACAATGGAAAGGAACCTTAGACGTTTCGCCCTCGTCTTGAATTTGTGAGTGGTGGAGCACCGACAAAAGTTTAAAGTGCCTCCCGAAATCGTCAGCTGCAAATTTTAGCCACGACATGTACACTAAAAAAAATCAGCGTTACGAGATTATATATTGGCAACAAATTTTTTCTACTGTTTGTATAGGCTTCCATTGTGTAGTTATTTTATACCATCTCTCGACACCCATTTCGTAGAATAAAGGTCTTCAACATAGGTTAATGAAAATAATTTAGAAAGATCACCGACATGATCGCTGCATGTTGGTAATAATTCGAGGCAGACATACCAGCATAGTTCAGCTCTAATTATACAATTTTTCCATTTTTACTATGAAAAACTAGCAGTTTTGAGAGAAAATTTTTGAAAACTTGTGACGGTAGCTGAGCGATTCGGGAAACTTATCCCCGTATCCAGTAATTCCAGCTTTTCCTCCCATTTTTTTTTCTTAATGCACACAAAAGGAATATTAGATTGTGGTGAAGTTGTAAAGGCAGTTAAGTACCATCGCTGACGATGTCAAGACAATGAGACGAGTAATTCACAAGATATCGCATGCAAACTAATACGTTTAATATTATTACAGTCAGACATGACTCACGAAATCGTAATGACACGATTGCAAACAAACCATACCACGGGCGGGGATAGAACCCGCGACGGTCTGGAGTTTTGAGACTGATCGCGGGTTTTATCCCCGTCCGTGGTACGGTTTATTACAGTCAGAAGTAAGCACTAAACCCACAAGAGCCATACACTGCTCATGTTCAATAAAATTTGTAAATTACCTATACAATCCAAAACAAGTTGGCACATTTTTACTTGAACCTCAACTCAAAATATACCTTTCATAAGATGTATTAGATATTTAAGCGGCGTTGACCCCCGGAAAGGTCCTTCAGGAGTCTTGTTCGCTTCAGTAACAACTTTCAGGATACTTCCGTGTTGAAAGCTTCAAGTATATCAGAAGACTAAGGTCATCGCAGAGAAAGTAAATTTGGGAATGACCTTTATACAACTGACGAAGGACATTTGCCCATGCCAATAGTTGTTTAAACAGTTTTCTAGTTACAGTAAACCAGTGGATAAGGTGTTATTAAACGAAGACGGAGAAAAAGGTCATTCACTTTAAGTACTTCAGGGATAACTATCGGTAAATAATTAAAATTAAAAAAAAAGTATAATTTTAGAACTGTAGATTTAAAGGGAGACATACAGCGCACGCACACGCGCGCGCGCGCGCACACACACACACACACACACACACACACACACACACACACACACACACACACACACACACACACACACACACACACACACACACACACACACACACACACACACACACACACACACACACACACACACACACACACACACACACACACACACACACACACACACACACACACACACACACACACACACACACACACACAAAAAAAGTTACAGTCCAGGACGAGTAAGTTAATGTTACTCGTCCTGGAGTGATCAGATCGAAAGAGCTTAGATGATGTAAAACTCTTATGTTTGTGTTTAGAAAATGATTAAGTACGTTCGAATCTGATTAAACCTTCAGCAATTTTATTTTTAGACTGATACTGCGAAAACTCAAAAATCTTTGCAGACGGTATATGGGCTGTTTTAAGCATACTGTATAGTTATTAAAATAATTTTGAAGCTTTAATCCTAAAAATCACTAGAAATTCTTCTAGTACCGAATGTGAACACAAATTTGACTAATCACTGAAGAAGCTATTTAAAAATGAGAAGAGTTTCCCTATTAAAAAGCTTAATATATGGAGAGTTGATGCGGCACTGAATAAACCAAACCTTGAATAAACCACTGGCTCGTGGGTAGTCACCTGGCGAGATGACTTAAATTTAGTTTAATTTAATTTCTGACTGGGGATGGAGGGGGGGGGGGGAAGAATATTCCCCCCAAAACCTCCCACTACTCTTACATCCACTGACGTGTTGTGAGTACTCGAAGAGTGTACCAAGACAGCCAATGGCAGTGAATAGCTCGAGCTAATTTTTATTAAGCAAAACTGGGTGGGGAAAATGGGGGCTTAAGGCATATTATATTAATCTCAATACTTTTTACTGTTGTGCTTAATCAAGTCCTATTTTTAGGTTACAATGTATACAGCAGGAGGAATGGACTTACTCTATTCTATCGAAATGCATCATCTTGTGGCCTGGGTATGGAAGTACATGCATGTTGATCTGCAGTCTCGCAGCCACTCGCAAGGGAACACCCAGCTCCTGCAACACTCACACGATCAAATCTTAACACCAGATCATCGTTTTTCATTATTTCAAAGCAAAATATACAGGAAAAACCTAAAACGTTGATAATGCTAATGTAACTTCACTGTTGGGAACGGACGTCAACTACTTACAATTTAAACTTTTCATAGTGAAAAACTTGAAAAATACTAAAGGAGCTGCTATGTTTAACAATGTTGATCAAATGGTCAGATTTGCAAAACTGTCTGCATTTAAAATAATTAAGCTGAAAATATCCTAAATACAAATTAGTAAAACATTTTTAGTTACCTTTGATACAATAAATTTAAAGTCGTGCTTAGATCTGAAAGTCAAACTTCGGGAATAGCTGTAGGAAGAAGGGAAGGGGAAGTGTCGACGTTAAAACGCTCTATTCAAGGAAATCTAACTCTTCTTTAACTCGAAGTGCTAAACTCTTAGACCTGCAGTTCCAGGAGCGGCAGGTCTACGAGTTTAACACTTCCCCGTGAGTACAATGACATTACATGTTGTATACAAAAGGTCAAAACCTTTCATCAACAAATGTCTTATTAGCAGTCTACCTGATCTTCACATCACGAGATCGGATCGGATCGTAAGATGGGAAGGAAGAAGGATAAGGAAGGATGGAAATAACTGGAAAAGGATGGGGAGGAGAGGAAGAGGAGGAATCAAGGCAAGTGGCCCAACCACTTTGGGACATGTGGTACAAAAGTACTGGAGACGTAGGGAGAGGCGCTTGACTGATGTCATTGCTTGGCTCACTAGGAGAGGATGGCGAAGGCAGCGGTAGGAGCTGGGAGTGTCAGAAGGAAGCAAGCAGGATGAGTTGGTTATGGTCTTAAACAGTTTATCAGTGCGGTATATTGTTTTCGAGAGAGTTGTATCACACTTATGGAAGAGCTGTAGCAGTATTCGTTGGTTTGGAGGTGGTGGAGTATCTGGTTGAGGTAGGGAATGGTCTTTCTTCGCTTTGGTACGATACAGTGTTGTCTTGGAGATGTTGGATGAGTTCTAGGCGAGTCATGCTTGCAGAGTATAGCCTCGTGGTGTAGAATTCGAGTCCTTTGTGTTTAAAGCATGGTGTTCCAGGTAATCGACGCGAGCTAAGTAGAGAAGGCGGTGGTGGAGTAGAGGAAGGTGGTGTTGCTTCGTTTTCAACTTCAGTAGACGAATTAGAAGATGTTTCTGGTGGTAAGGCTTCTGATTGGTTGGATTCAGTGAGAGGTGGTGGCGGTGGAGGCTTCTCATTGGTCGTTGTTGGATTGACGTCACTAGTTGGTGGTGTTGTTGGAACTTCTGCAGAAGAGTTGGCGATTAAGTTTTTGGTGAATTTGAGAATTTCTTCAGAAGGTGGAGATGCTGGAAATGTAAATGAAGGCATGTTGTTTAATGCAAATAACTCGTTGTGTACGAATGGTATATAATACCGACATGTACATGAGGACATGTACATAACCTTCACGGCTACGACAACTACTACTACAACTAACCCATCTCTTTGGGAAGGACCTACTTCCACTGGGGAATCCCGCCTACCAGTGAATATGCCCTCGTCTGCTACACCTGACGTTACTATATAAGCGCCAGGATCCTTTCTTCTGCTTCAGAATCTCCACGACTATGGTGCTCTTCGCACCTACTCCTAGGTTGAGGGACTGATTACCTCATCTTCTGTACATAGTTCTACTGTCTTCAAGTTATGTCCTAGAATTTGTATTGATAAAGCCACTGGATGGCGAAACGTCTACAATAAAGATACCCAGATGTTGCACATGTGTCAAATAACTCGTTGATGGTAGAGTTAAATGATCCAGGTACAGCCATGTTTTGCATATGAGCGTATAGTAGACAGTAGTGAATCTTCGTTACGTCACATGTTGGAGGATTGATGGTAGTGGTGGTGGTGGAGGCGGGCTGAGTAGATGCTTGAAGTAATTTTGTAGTGTCTGCTTGTAACTTTGCAATTGCTGCATACGTTGGTGTGTTGTTAGGTTTTTTCTTTGCTGCATCTTGTGTTTTCTTCATAATATCCTTTCTTGTAGGACATTTTGCTGCCAGTGTATGGTGATCATTACTCTTGCAGTTTAAGCACGCTGGTTGTGTTGGAGCAGCAGCGGTGCAGGAACTGAAGGTGTGTCCCTCACTACCACATGTAGTGCAGAACTTCTTGTCTTTTACTGGACATGCTTTGGTGGTGTGATGGTATGAATAACAGCTCCAGCAATGTTGGATGTAGTGATATCTCTCTGCTTCAATGTAGGTAGGGCTGATGTAGTAGTAGTAGACAGCAAGACCTTCGTTCAGTGCAGTGGCAGCCATGTTCACGTCGGTGAAGGTGACCTTTATCATGGACGTTGCATTTTGGATTTTTGTAATGCTGTCAACAGTAGCCCAAGTATTTTGCGTCTCGATGGATGACTTGAGTTCAGCAGGTGTTTGAGACGTCAGAATCTTGTCCAGTTTTTTTTAGGAATACTGATTTCCTTGCCCTGAGGGCAGGAGATGACGTAACAGTAAACCCTTGAGTAGTAAGAGTAGTGATGGATTCTGTAGTGAGTAACTTCTCTGCTTCAGCATCATCGTGACAACAATGAATGCTTCTTTCAGTGACAATATGGTGTTGAATTTTACTTCCAGTGCTCCCTGAACAACAGTTGCAAGAGCAATCTTCGTTGAATCATGAACGGTACCATTTCTTGGTTTGATCTTTACACGATTTGCGTAGCTCATCGTGTAAGTCAAGGCGATGACAACGCTGGTAAAGGTTCCTCTCCCCAACGGGGATCGTAGGGAGACAAAGTAAGGAGAGCTGCTATGACCTGCCTGGGCGAGTCAAGAGCAGAATCCAATTTTCTTTTTGATTTTCACACATCACCAGAACAATCCTAAAACTTTTTTTGAGAGGGGGCAGGACCCCCCCCCACTCAGTCATCTATTTGAGACTATTAACGAATTACAAATTTCACCCAACTTAAGTCTCCGTACCTTGGAAACGGAAATTTTAAAGTCTCACCGGAATGATATCTAGTATGAAGGCGTGTTTGGCGAGGTTGGGAGCGAGGCCGGTGACGCCCTCCAGGAGGAAGGGATCACCATTGACGAAGTGCGGGAAGGAGATGAAGGCTGGAGCACCCATGCGACACGACTCAGCGTTCAAGAGACCTACAACAGCAGCAGTATAAATGTCAGTATACAAGCTAGACTTCTGAGTTAGAAACAAATATATTTACCTTGGTCGGGAATATAGGAAGACTGAATTTAAAAAAAAAAAAATGCTTTCTAATCTCTTCACTGTTAAATTTATTATGCAATTGTTAAGAGACCTGCAAAGAAATTGCAGGTCTAAAAATGAACATCTGATTTTCTAGCTGCTTAGAAAATAATCTAAGAATGGCTCACTGTGAACATCGATGCAAAGTTTCATTTTAATTACCATTTGAAAGGTACTTAAGTCATTTACTGCCTAGTGGCAAGGCAAAAGTGTACCAGAATAACACCTTTGGTGTAGTATTATAAAAAAGAAGCGCTAAACCATAAAGGCTACCTTTGGTGCAGTCAACCAAGTATCATTTGTGGCATGAAAATAGACGGCACTTGGAAGATGCCAAGACTGTCCAGTGAGTGCTGCAAGGTGAGCCAGAGGTCACTGCTGCAGTGACCTACCCTCATGTTCTTAGTTGTACTACATCCTCGCCACAGGGTCGACACTACTGAATGGATCATCTTTTGAAAGATCAGCATCATATAACTTGCTCTGAAGGGTAATCCAACAAAAGGCTCACCTGTGGGGGCACATGTGCCCTTAACGCAGTAGCACTCCTTCCCCGGGACGATGGAGCCGTTAGCGAAAGTCTGGTTGGTGCCCCAAAAGCGGTTGGCATAGACACCCCTGGAGAAGGTCGTCTCCTTGAAGAACAACTCCATGCCCCTATGCAGAATCCAGATCAACGAGGGATTAAGATGCCTACAAGGTATCTCCAAAACATTTTTACATTAGCTTACTTATTTATTGACACTTAATAGATCTTTTCGGCATTATTCACATTTGAATCTGTTATATTGACGGCAATGAACCCTACGTACAAGGTAAACTAGAAAAGGTCTTTTGTACAGAGCAGGACATTAAATGTCCTGAACTGTACACAAGGTTCTTTTTCCAGTTTGTCGGTATCATCATACCGACAAACTGGAAAAAGTGATGATTGATGATAATGATAATCATGATGATAATTGATCGATGACTGTTCTCTTTCCCCCTGTTCATCTTACATGCAGAGATCAGAGCTGAAGACGACGAGGTGATCATTGTTGCTACCAGGAGGGAAGAATTCACCTGCTGATCCAGACACCTGGTTGCAGGGAGGCGAGAAGAAGGGAGTCTGGTGCTTCTTGTTCCACCAATCAATCATACCTGGTGCGCACCAACACCGTCACAAACAGGGAGAAAGATGGGATTCATATTAACCCTTTTAATTAAGAGTTGGAAGTTCATTATACGGCAACTACACTAATTTGAAACTATTATAATTAGTTGAGCTATTAAGAAATATAGAGTTGTAGAAATTACATATCCACTATTTTAATCTAGTGGGAAGTGCAAGCATATCAGGTTACCTAGGTTAGTTAAAGAATCTGCTCCAGTCTTCATGTTGAACAAACCATCGTAGTCACGAGACATATTGCGCTGTAAGAAAATAACATTTAATCAATCTTCCACATACCAAAGAGGGTTTATTTTATCCAAAATTCTTCGAGAAAAAAAAACCTTATAAACAGAGCATACGAAAATGTCAGCTTGTGTACATTTTATTTAAAGTACTAATCATATTACCTATTAAGTTCTTAGCCTGGGCGTCACAAGATTGAAAGTCATTTTCCTGTATAATTAAAATAATCGTTTCATATTTTACACGTGTGCTTGTTATCCTTACCCCTATTCCAGATAATCATGAAGCGCTAAACCCGTAGGGATTATATAGAACCTGTGTGGGGGGGGGGGAGGATGGAAGGTATTCAGGCTTGGTTTGGGGAATTTGAGAGCAGATCCTGTTTCCTAGAATAAGAGCCCCCTCATCAGCATCAAGGAACCTCCCTTGATGGGTCTGTTCCAGAAATTAAAGCTATCAATTGGAGTTGTGTAATTAATCTCTGAATTTCACTTTTTTTTTTTTTCCTTTTTGTCAGTGGTAGAGCCTCTGGTTGACAGCAAGTCGGTTATAATAAACGTGACAAGGAGGTTCCCTTAGTCCAAGTTTCTTTCCTCGTGTTGGAGATTTTTGAGTTGCATGCAGTAACCTGACTGCCTTTTAATTTGGTATAGGGGGGGGGCTGGACTCCCCCCGTGGTAGCACCAAACTGTATGTTCGGGACTTCAGGGTAGAGGGCGGGTTTTAGGGAGTGACGTGTATGTATTATGAATGGTTATGTGCGTCTGTGTGTGTATGGTTGTGGCGTTGTGTGGAATTGAGATCTTGGATTAATCCTAAAATGGTCATGATAAAAAGCAATTTTTCAGTACATGTTCCAGCCTCTAGCAAGACTGAACCGGTTCCCGACTATGGCCGGGGTTTGGTGAAGTATGTTGGGTCTTTCCTGGGATTCCCGTTAGGTTTTCCGTCATTTGTAAGCGGAAGCCACGATGATATCACCGCTAAAAGTACACGTCATACTGGCCTTTAAGGGGAATGTTCATAAGCAGACCTTTTGGTGATGGTGGTAAAATTTTGATGAAGGGCAAACAGTTTCATTTGCCTAAGATTGTTTTCGTATATGTAGTAGCGGCCACCGCTGTGAGGGGGGGGGGGTGAAATGTATAATGTCCTATATTGTAATCTTTGGGCATTCAAGTTCCTCAGGCAGCAGCTTTTGTGGGATATGTTGTTCTGTCACCCAGTGATATCACGTGTATTTATTTTTATCATTTATGATGCATATAGTCAGTTGATGTTCAATTAAGCACCTTTACTAATATTACTGTATATAAGCAAGGTATATTTTTTGTGGGTTTATAATTAGTTTGAGAAACTAAATATGGGCTTGGTCGGGGTACTGTGTGTCTTAGTGTTTCCTCATATGTAATTATACATGCTGATCTGTAAAAGTCTTATGTTAATTATGAAAGGCTTTTTGCATATTTTGATTCCTTTTTCAATATATGCAAAACCAAAAATAAAGAACACCATGTTTCAATTTCAAGAGTCATGTAGGTTTCTGATAGTTATTTTATATAACCATAGTACCATTGAGTGTACAATGATTAGTTTATATGATATTGTTTTTGTACATAAAATTTCATACACAATATGAATAAGACTGTCAGGTTTTGGTTACATAGTTATCTGGTGTTTAAGGTATTTATCCGGTAGTCCTCTGTTTAGTTATATATATGTGGTTGTCTTACATAAAGTTATCACGTTTTTTTTGTTTTAAATCAATTATGAATGCCACACATGTATACTGTGTTCTTTAAATAAATAAAAAAAAATTGGTATAAACTTTCAAACGTATATCTTGAAAGTTTCAAATTAAACTTTTGGATGCTGTTGATGCATATGGCATTTTGGAATGGTATGGGCGAGGGATGGGAGGTATTAGACAGGTAATATCTCTGAACTTACAGCGATTTGTTAAGTTAGTTATATCTGAAAGAAAGTGCTAATCCAGCCATAACAGCTACAGGAATACCTTTAAGGTTGGCAGTGAACCAAGTTAAAGTTTGACTCCAGTGAGAAAACGGGAAAAAGCATTTTCCATGTTAACGATCCTATAATGATTGGGGACCTGGTAAAGGAATTCTTAAGTTATCTACTGAACTATACAAAATGTTAACTCGGAACAAACCTTGTAGAACCAGGCGAATTTGTCGAAGCTGACGATGGCAGAGTTAGTACCGATTATGTTTAAAAGGAAATGGTAGGAACCGTTCTTGGCTACCACTTCTTTCTGTAACCAGTCCAGCATAGGGTCCTGTGGAGAAAGTCAATTGTCACCAGACAATGGGGAAGCGCCTACATCCATATGGGGAATGGGAGACAATCAGGTTTGTGCCAAGGAAGAGTAACCGATTCTCCAGATCAAGACTCACTGCCCTCAAGCCACTATCTTCGAAGGAACTGCCGGACCTCTGGTACATATAGTGCATACGATAGTCGAACCCCATCCATCCTTATTATTATTATAATCAAAAAAAGAAGCGCTAAACCACAAGGGCTATACAGCGCTGCAGGGTAGGGAAGGAAGCGAGGGTATTGGATGGCAGAAGGGAGGAGGGATGATCAGTAGGTTACAGAAAACAGCGGGGCAGGGGATAGTACGGGGGTAGGGGGTAGCAAGAGATTGAAGTAGAAAGGGCTGAAGGTATCAGAATTTGTGAAGCAAGTCAGTTGTCAAAAAGTCAATGAGAGTGTCTGGATGAAAGGTGGGTCCATCAGCGAGAAGAGAAGGTAAAGAGCAGCAGAGCGAAGACGACGACGGAGGTAAATTCTGCGTGCTCGTTGATAAAGTGGGCAGTCCAACAGAATGTGGTTGACTGATAATGGAACTTGGCAATTCTCACAGAGGAGCAGGGCGCCTCAGCTGGCTGTGGCAAGTTGCCTTCAGAGAGGTAATGTGAGGTTTCCAGGATAACCTACGATCAAAGAGGAGGCCCAGAAACTTGACTATCACGTTCAGGGATACGGGAGCCATAGAGGTACAAAGGATGATCGGAGATAACAAAGCGTCTAGTGAAAGCAATTTGGTGGGTTTTAGTGCTGGAAAATTTAAACCCACGTGTGGTGGCCCAATTGGAAACACGGTCGATTGCATGCTGGAGAGAAACTAATAAGGTGTCAGTCAGCGCCTGCACAGGCAATAGCGAAGTCATCAACATAGAGTGATGACCAAATATTTGATGGAAGACTAGAGGCCAAATCATTAATAGCAAGGAGAAAAAGTGTTGTGCTCAGAACACATCCCTGGGGGACACCTTCAGCTTGGATAAAGTCCGGGTAGAGCACATTATTAACCCGAACACGGAAATGCCTGTCAGTTAAAAAGTTCTTAAGGAAGGATGGTAGATTGCCTCGAAGGCCTAAGGAGTGGGCTTGGGCTAAAATATTATACCTCCAAGTTGTGTCATATGCCTTCTCAAGGTCAAAAAAATATGGCAATAACTGAGTGGTTATTCGCAAAGGCATTACGAACATACGTATCCAAGCGTATTAAGGGGTCTATGGTAGAACGTCCCTTACGAAAGCCATATTGACGAGTGGAGAGACTGTTGTGTGTCTCTAAATACCACACTAAACGTCTATTTACTAGGCGTTCCATCACTTTGCAAACTGCACTGGTAAGAACAATGGGACGACAGTGGGAGGTTTCATGTCCCGTAGTGCCTGGTTTGCGGAAAGGGAGAACAATGGCGGATTTCCACAGTTGTGGAAGAACTCCTTGTGACCAAATAAGATTGTAAAGGTGTAATAGGACTGCAAGGGCTGACTGATGTAAATGTTGTAGCATACGCATATGAATGTCGTCGGGCCCAGCTGCCGATGATCGGCAAGCTGAGAGTGTTGCCTCCAGTTCTTGAAGTGTAAAAGGCACATTATACTGTTCTTCTCTGAGAGAAGAAAAGTCCAAGGGTGCTAACTCTCTGGCAGACTTTGAGGAAAGAAATGAGGGGCATAGATGGAGTCCCTGAGAAATACGGACCAGATGATTGCCAATTTCATTGGCAACATCTAGTGGGTTTGCTATATCAACACCGGCAACCCGCAGAACAGGAGCCGGGTCAGGAGAATATTTACCACTCAGTTTTCGTACTTTTTTCCAGACTGCACTCAGAGGAAGCAGAGGTGATGGTGGAGACAATCTCGCCAGCAAGTGCGTTTAGCGTCACGGATGACACAGCGAGCGATTGCATGCTTCTGCTTAAATTCAAGAAGTCTCTCTGGTTCTATTGTACCGGTACCTGCCCCATGCAGCGCATTTCAAACGTACTGCACGAGCACAAGCAGGAGACTACCAAGGCACGCATTTCTGAGAATGCCTGCCCAAAGTTTGGGGTATAGAATGAGAAGCTGCAGTTAAAACGGAGGACGAGAAGAGGTGTAAAAGCTCATCGATGGAGGACGAAGAAGGAACCTCTCTAAAAACAGTTAGGTGTGAGTAAAGGTTCCAATTTGCCTGATCAAATTGCCAGCGTGGGATGCGAAGAGGTGGTGAATATGAAGGGGAAGTAAGAATGATTGGGAAATGATCGCTGTCATGTAAGTCCGGAAGAAAAGACCAAGTGAAGTCTAATGCGGCGGAGGAAGAGCAGACCGAGAGATCGATGCAAGAGAGAGTGAGAGTCCGAGGATCAAAATGGGTGCGAGTACCTGTATTTAAAACATGGAGGGGGTGGGTGGCAAGAAAAGCCTCTAACTGAATGCCACGGGAATCACAGTGAAACCCCCCCAGAGGGGGGGGGGGTTCTCACTGTGGTGGTGGTAATGATGAAACAAGAAAGGCAATATCCGGAATAGATAATGCCCGAGGAGAGAGAGATAAAGAACAGAGCGTATACCACCTATGCAAGTGGATACGGGCTGCTGTGTAATGCAGCGAAGTACGAACAAATAGCTGATGGTACGGAATATCAGTGCGTAGAAGAAGGGCACTTTCATTAAAGGTCCCATCAGGAAAAGGATCTGAAGAATACAATAAATTATAGCCTGAGATGGGAGAGATAACAGCAGAGTGTAATTTTGGTTCCTGTAAGCAAACACCAACAGGGGAAAACTGGGAGAGTAACATCTGAAGCTCACCCCGATTACCCCTGAGGCCGCGTATATTCCACTGTAAATAGGCCATGATTGGCAATGATAAAGATACCTGAAATCCACAGGTAAGGGTTCCTATGGACTAGAGGGGTTAGAAAAGTCCACATGCGGAGGCAGTGGAAAACGTTCAAGCAGCGAAGGAACGGTGCGCTGTGAAGAAAGGAGTTGCGCAGATGGAGTAGAGGAGAGAGAAGGAGCGGAGGGTGGATCAGTGTCCATTGATGGTTTGGTCTCTGCAATATATTCAGAGATTGCTTCAAGTGTTTCAGAATTCAGAGACGTTGTATGGGAGACAATATTGGAAATGGTAGGGAAAGGATGAGTAAAGATTGGAACTGTAATGGACTGTACCAAGGTAGGGGGGGACGGAAGGGTGGAGGGAACTGGAGAAGCATGGAATGGGACAGAAGAGGCAGAAACCTGGGAGGTGGCCGAAGAGGAAGAAACTTGGGAGGGAACAGGGGAGGAAGGTACAGTACGAGGAGGAGGGTGAACCTCTACACTTGTAACAGAGCCAGTGAGAGGGGGAGAACCAGGTACAGAGACAGGGAAGGGAAAATGAGGAGGTGGAAGATGGGTAGGAGGTGTTAACGGAGCTTTTTTTGACATTTGAGAAGTAGAGGGACGATTGGGAGGTGGTGTCATACGAGATCTCGTCGCTACTGAGGCTTGTGAGAGAACACGAAGAAACAAGATCAGACTGAGACGTTGAAGTAGGGACGTCTGAGCCGAGGACAGCAAAAGAATTAGCTACAGGAGTGACTATGGGAGAGGTAACAACAGAGGTGGGTGCAGAAGATGGGATACCAGAAGTGGGGGGACGTTTTGAAACACGGGAATAAGAAACACGAGGTAGTCTCCCTTGGAGGCGGAGATGAGAAACTGCCATGGCATAAGGGAGACCTGTCTCTTTGAGGTAAAGGATTTCCCACTCGTTTAAGTAGACTTGACAACGGCAAGAGTACGAAGGGTGAGCCTCATGACAATTAAGGCAAGAGGGAGGTCGATTGCAAGACGTATTAGAATGGTCATCGGCACCACAGACTGGGCATTCGGCGATAGATCTGCAATATTTCGCTGGATGGCCAAATCGCCAGCAATTTCTACACTGTTGCGGTGTAGGGATCACCTTTCGAACTTGTAACCGATGTTCTGCTACATAAACTGAGGATGGGAGTTCACGGCTGTCAAAAGTTAAACGAGCCACATTGCTAGGGTATCGTCTCCGCCCGCGGGCAGGAAGAACGTAAGTGTCTACCTTGAGGATTGGGAGATCTTGGAGTTCCAGCTGTTCAAGAATGTCAGTGCCACATGTTTGGAAATTTTGTTGAACTATGGTATGGGGCAGAATGATGGTACCACTACAAGAATTGAGGGAATGATGCTTTTCAATAGTTACAGGAACAGTATCGATATGGGAAAGACGAGAAAGCTCATGAGCCTGGGTAGCATTCTGTACGGTGATGATGCGCGTACCGCTCTTAAGAGCATGAAAAGAAATATCTTTACCAACATGGCGTAGGAGTGCCTTGCCAATACTGTGGTCAGAAAGATAGGCAGTAGAGGAAGTCGGTCGTAAAGTGAAGAATTTAGTCCACTGTGCAGTCTGAAACTGAGCTTGGAAAGGTAGTGAAGGATGTGTCGATCTTTTCTGAGAAGAACGAGAAGGTGGAGAAGTATCATCAGCAGGTAATTGTCGTTGTCGTTTAGGCGTGGGACCAGAGTTGGTCCGATGTGGAACGGGCCAGCGATTCGAAAATTGCCGCACCGTAGAGGGAGAGGCCGGAAGCATAGTCAGAGGAGAGCGAAGGTCAGATAAATTGAAGGAGTCAGTCGAGGCCTCAGTACCTGAAGCGGGTGAGGAAACAGCACCGGCAAGAGGTACAGAGGCATGAGGAGTGTCCGAAGAGTGGTCCAAAGACGAGGCGGGGTCAGAACGGGGTGCGGTATCAAGAAGGGGCCCGGGGGTAGCAGGTTCATGGACTAGGGCTGCCATGGTTAGGTTACTTCTTTCTTTTTGTTTTTAAGAAAAAAAAGAAAGAAAAGAAAATATAAATAAAAAAAATAAAAAAAGGGGGGACCGGGGAGGGATAGTTCCTAGGAGGAATGAAAGGGCCAGAAATCTCCCTCTGCGCCCAAGAGGACCTCAGCACCGCAAGTAGCGCAGATGCAGCATGGAACCCGTGCCATACCCTACCCATCATGCCAGTAAACCGGCAATCCGGGATAGCAACCTCACATCTGCCGAGCTACCTCGGTGGACAAAAGAGAGGGCGGCCGGAAATCCGCCACAAAGCATACCTCCTTCGGCCACCACCCCCGGAATCCGAAAGGTGGCTTCCAGAGATACACCCGTCGCCCGAGAGACACCCAAAGCCACCCTCTGGGATACCGGAGAGGGATCAGGACATCCCCAGGCAATCCAGATTCCACGGCAAACTACGCCACCGCCAAGAACCTCAACGGAATGGGATGGACCCCGGTACCCTTTCCCCTACCTAGGAACTAGTGTGCCTGTGGGGAAAAAAAAAAAAAAAAAAAAAAAGGAAGGGCAAAATGGAGGGGTGGGGAGGAGGAGGAAAGGAAAAAGGGGAGGATGGGATAGGGAACGGGGGATTGGGGGGCAATTAGGTTCGGTCTGAGGAAGTAGACCAACAGGTCTAATTCCTCAGACCAAGAGCCTCTTCACCACGCCAAGGAGCCCCCCTTGAAGAGGCCATCCATCTTTAACTTTGAAGTTCCTCCCAACTAGTCTCTTACACTTATCAATCTCTACAGCATCTTTCGTGACATCTTCCATTATTTTTTAGGGGAAAATAATGTTACCCTGAACAATGGTAAGTCCCACATAAGTAACTTCACTTTAGACAATCTTTAGCTTCCGTGGATACTGACCCTATAGCGGGATACATGCCTCTTCTCGTGCTCTTTAGAGTTATCTTCACGCCGACAGATTTTTATTTTTATTAACACTGACCGTTTACCACCAAGGCAGGGTGACCCGAAAAAGAAAAACTTTCATCATTCATTCATTCCATCACTGTCTTGCCAGAGCCATGCTTACACTATAGTTATAAAACTGCAACACTAATACCCCTCCTTCAGAGTGCTGGCACTGTACTTTCCATCTACAGGACTCAAGTCCTGGTCTGCTGGTTTCCCTGAATCCCTTCGTAAATGTTACCTTGCATACACTCCAACAGCACGTCACGTCCTGAAAACCATTTGTTTCCATTTGCTTTCTTACTCACGCGTGCTTGCTGGAAATCCAAGCCCCTCGCACACAAAACCTCCTTTACCCCCTTCACATGATTCATTACCTTTGTACCTAGTTCAGCTATCAAGACTTTGGGGGCCCAGTCCCTGGACCCATTATGTGCCTCTAATCTTCTGACTACCGCCCAAAGGATGGGTATGGGGTGCATAACAAACATTAAACTAACCCCCTCCCTCCAACCTTTCCTAGGCCGACCCCTACTCTTTCTTCGCTCCACTACAGATTTATACACTCTCGAACTCATTCTATTTCGTTCCACCCTCTTTACATGTCCAAACCATCTCAATAACCCCTCTTCAGCCCTCTGGATAAGTTTTGGTAATTCCACACCACCTCCTAATCTCCAAACTACGGATTCTCTGCATTATATTCACACCACACATTGCCCTCAGACATAACTCCACTGCCTCCAGCCTTCTTGTTGCAACATTCACAACCCATGCCTCACACCCATACAAGTACGTTGGTATAACTATACTCTCATACATGCCCCTCTTTGCTTTTATGGACAAAGTTCTGTCTCCACAGACTCCTCAGTGCACCACTCATCATTTTCCCCTCGTCGATTCTATGATTCACCTCATTTTTCATAGATCCATCCGCTGACACGTCCACTCCCAAACATACGAATACATTCGCCTCCTCCATACTCTCCCTCCAATCTGATATCCAATCTTCCGTTACCTAAATTTTTGGTTATCCTCATCACCTTACCCTTTCCTACATTCACTTTTAATTTCCTTTTACATACCCTACCAAATTCATCCACCAACCTCTGCAACTTCTCTTCAGAATTTCCCAAAAACAGTGTCATCAGCAAAGAGCAACTGTGACAACTCCCACTTTGTGTTAGATTTTATCAACTCTTATACAATCATCCTTGCTACCTCAGTTCCCTCAATGTCATCATATTAGGGTGTACACAAGTCAGTTTATTTAAAAAGAAAAGTTATACCTTGACTCCGCTAAAGACAAGTTCGTTGACAGTGGCGGAGATGACCAGCTTCTCGCCTAAATCGTTAAACATTCTATTGAGAACAGCCAGGTAGATCTCCTCGTCTCGCACCGCCCATACAGCAGACTGCAATACAAACCGTGTATCAAGTTTAAGCAATGAACATTTTTGGTAAACGGTAACAAACCTTAACGGATGAATTTGCAGAGATGATTTAGGCAATAATAAAAAAAAAAAAAAACTTGCACGTTCATACAAATTTTACCCTGTGCTGTGAGGTAAGAATATCACTATCAGAAACAATCAGACGACAATCAGTACTATGAGGATATGTAACACTATTTTAAGGGTTCACACCACACTATGGAATTATCAGCAAAACAACCTGGTACAAGATTATACTAAAAAATGCTCCAAATTCGTATGGGTCATACAACGAGGGTACTACACGAAACCGAAGTTCACAAGCAACACTAAAATAACCACCACCGGAACTTGTCCAGCTTTCTGACATTAAACTACCACCAGTTAATCTACAATATCTTACCTCGGCACCTTTCATATCCCAGCTTCACCCTGGCACACAACCACTCCAGGATGCCACCGGCACACACCAGCCACTCCAGGGTGCCACTGACAACAGTTTACTGACACCCAAGTACTTTATTTCCTGAATTATTAGATCAATGATGTAATACAGACATCATGAAGACGTGCAACATGCATTAGACTGATACAGTCTACTGCGGAAGCGAAACGTCTCTAAGACACCCAGGTGTTGCACATTTCTTAGCTTATCGCCCTAGGCAAACATTGGCATCAGTAGGAAGCTTCCCCAGGATTAAATCCGAATTCTTCGGTTTAGTCTAAAGTCCTGCCACTGAGGTATGTGCTACTATCTTTAAAAACCATAAGCCCTTTATCAGGGCCTCAGAACCATCTGGCTCTAAACGCTAATTTAACCTCTTATGAATTAAGGAAATTTCAAATTAAATTTCCTGGGAAGCGCCTACCCTTTAATGGTAATAGGGAATGAGCAGTTAAGTTTGATCCGAGGAAGGTGAAGGGCAGCCCAAATTCTTTGAATCAAGAACACTTCTTGAAGTGGAAATGACGGCGAGCCATAAAAGAAATACCTATGTGTACACTACCCTCTGTTCATAGACGAGGTGACATGTCACCATGTAGAACAGTCTACAGGTATACTTTTCTTTCTATAGAACTCTTGATGCTGTTAAGATAACGAAAAGATAAAACCTACTCGTCTCATTTAGACATTTGAATTCTTACCCTTTCTTACTTCCTCCCTCCCCCCCCCCCCCAATTCATCGAGCCCCAAACCCTTGTCTTATTCACCACAGGAATAGTGTTGAGGCTGAAGATGAGGTCGTCCTGAGTGTTCTTGCCAGAGAGTTGCTGGTCCCACACCCACCATCGTTGCTGCAGGTAACTCACAGTGTTGTTGCTGTTGAAGGTCACATTCACCTTCTCGTGGTACTCTCTGTTCCCTCACAAGCGCCGCCCAAGAAAAAAATATTTGTCAGATCAAAGTTTTTATGTATGGTTACAATGTCAGTAACAGAACCATTTGGTTACTCAGCTCTTTAAACTAAGATATTAAAACAAAATTCATCAACTTGATACTTCAACAATTCACTGATAAAGATCAGAGCAAGCAAAATTATTAGAAGTATTTTTTCCCATTCTGCAATCTGTATCTATAATTCGTTCAAAGTCCCTGACTGTAATTTTCCGAAACCTTTTATTAAATTAAATATTTTACCGCCAGTAATGGGAAAAGATGAGTTCTGAAGCACGCAGCCTGTGGAAGTAGCTGGCTGGTTTCCAAATTTGAGGAGCATTTGATCGTGATCATTCAATGCTCTTGTAAATACAAGTATAGGAAGAAAAAAAAAAAGGATAAAATTAATAAGTTAGTCAGTTGCAGGCCACAAATTATACAGATAGGAGCAAGAGCATCTGCGAACAGGTGGCTGTGGGCGAGATGTGCGCGCCCGATCAAGCTATGGATTAGTAATGTGATGATTCTTTTGGGAGGAGGGGGGCCAAAAACCTACGTCCTGCCGAATCCACAATTTTCCTACCATCTGCAGAGTCCAACAGGTCCTCCATTTACCACGGACATGTGGAAAAAAAAGGCAAATAGCTGCTATACAGGGAGTTATTTCAGGCAGCTTTCAACTGGTTTTCTGTGCCCCCTTCCCCTTCTTTTATTTTCCCCTGAACTCCCACATGACTCACAGCACCAACAGAACTTCGCATCTTCCCTGGGATCATTCAACCCATAGTACACCAGAAAGGGTAAACGAGCGGTTTGGGCTTTAAAGAGGAAGTGAACCTAGCTCATTAAAATAGACATCACAAGAGGAGCAAGGATTGCGGGGAGCTCGACAGTCAACACTAGTTTAATAGCTATACGCAATAAAAGGCCTCGCCCACAGTCACCGCAACTTCAGAATGGGGATGAAATCAGGGCTAAGTCCAGAGATAACAGGTTGAGTCTAGTTCTGGTCACTCATGAATCATGTCCGTGCTGATGTTGACAGTATTCTTCCGTAGAGGAACCTAGAAAAGTTGTTGGTGCCGCGAGAGGTATAAATGTTATAATATATGGTAGAGAAGAGCAGAGTATAAGTACAGCAAGAAAAACCATAGGTTGACTAATTAAAAAAAAAAAAATCTTTCATTAGTAACAAGCCATGCCAATTTTTTCAAGGACTATCCCTGACCCTACCTGGGGCACAGCCCTAAAATAGCTTGCCTAGAATTAAGGTAGCAAGGTGTAGTACAACTACCTAATTAGAATGGGGGAGAGAGGCACATTTGCAGCATTCGGTAAATAATGGGAAGGGGGAAAACTGGCAACAAGACAGTGGGGGAAATCTTTACAACTTCTGGTTCAACAGGTGACCTTCAGTACATCGCTTTCAAATATCCGCCAGACGTAGCACCCAATATGCCATCTGGTTGTCAACCAGAAGATTCATCTGATAGTCTGATCCCCTTCTGTAGTGCGGACCACCCAGGTACTAGAATTATTGGGAGAACAAGAGAAACTAACGCCTTCCATAATCTACCAAATAGTCAGGAAGGAGGGATAGAAATTGGGGAGTTCTTAAGTCAGGCTAATCAGCTCAGACTTTACCACGTCTAGGTGACCTTGAGTAAGTAGTACAGAACTTCATTATAATCAAAGGAAGCGCTAAACTATAGAACCTCTCAAGTCACTGAACCACACCACGTTAACGTGACCCAGTAGGGGGCAGTGCAGCAGGTGCAATGAATAGACTTCTCAAACTAGTCTTTGCATAAGTCTTACCAAGATTATATTCATGTATCTACATATTTACTTGCCATACCCCTAAATAAATGTACGCTTCACTAAATCGACCCCCTTCCCTACTTCTCTCCCACACCCTTTTATAATTGCCGCCGTGACCGTTCCAGTTCTACCCTTCAGTCTAAATCATGTGTCCACCCATGTTAACCTACCCACCTCCAGACATAAGGACCAC
The DNA here is from genome assembly GCF_038502225.1 of Cherax quadricarinatus. NCBI lineage: Eukaryota > Metazoa > Arthropoda > Malacostraca > Decapoda > Parastacidae > Cherax > Cherax quadricarinatus. The sequence goes on from NC_091324.1 coordinate 11,654,997, forward strand.
ATTCCTGCAGGATTGGCTTCTTTCCGTTCTTGAACTGTTCTGGGTTCGTCAAGTTGAAGAGGTACATCTTTAATAACATAGGAATCGGGGTAACCTTCCACATGTCGTACGCCTCCGAGCCCTCCACTACCTCCAGACGCTGCGAGGAAAAAAAAAAAATCTACTTTAGCAAAACACTCAGAACTCTGAAGGTCTGTGAAATGGATACCAGCTCAGAGGAAAATTGCATGATTATATTCGTGGGGCTTCAAGTAAACTTCCAGCGTGTATACACAAGTATGTAAAACATCTGCAACCTTCGTGCAGAAGCGCTAAAACTATAGGGGTCAGCGGCACATGGAAATGGAAGGCTACCAGCTAATATGGCAGAATTCGAAGGCATTTAATAATTCCTCGGATCAAGAATCCTTCAGCATAAAGCCCCCCCCCTTCCTTGAAAGGTCTACATTGTACCTGCTCAAGTATTTACTCCCTTGTACTTTAATACATGTGAATGTGGTACCATCTTTTTCTCTTAAATGTATATGTAGCCTGTACTGTGTATATAAGAGTGCACATGCATTATATATTTAAAAGGGAGCGCTCAGGTTCACGCGCGCTGAGCAAAAAACAATTCGAAAAAATATGAAAATGGAGTTATTGTTACCAAAAAAAGCTGAACTTTCTGGCTACACTCTGGTATAATTATTATCCTTGTACGATGTTTCTAAAAGGAATTACAGCCATTTATAACAGGCATGGTGACAGCGCTGACGCGTCATATTGCGTAAGAAGCGCTGACGCGGCTTTGTTTACGTTTTTCCCCCTTGTTATTTTTATCGTTTTCGTATATCTTTATGTTTAATATAATACAAATTCACTGAGATCATGCCCGAGCGGGCGGAGCTAATATGGTCAAGTAACCAGTCAGGTACCCTGGGTATAGTACCCAAAATGGCCGACACCTCCAGCCAACAAAATATTCCATAAATATTCCATACCCACGCTAATATCAATTATAAGGCTTATTTATCTATCACAATTGATCTACTATGACAATGCAATATAATAATAGCATATAAACATAAAAAGCACACCGAAAAAAATAATATATAACATAATATGATGCCCAAGAGGGAAAAATTTCTATCGGTGTATCCCCTGAAGTTTCGTTATCTCTTACAAGTGATGAGAGAAAACGGATTTACAATGGTTAACTGTAATAAACACTCGTAGGTCACGCAAAAAGTGTAAAATAAAGCGAATTTTTCGGGGAAAAAAATTATTTCCCGGGCAGCTGGGGTGCCGCGCGCTTCGGCCTATATCTCGAAAGTAACTTATTTACCTATTTAGGGGCACTCCATCTTTATTTATGATTGAATTGACTTGATTTTCACAACAATCATAGGAGAATGATTGCTTTACAAGGTGGAGTGTACCTTTCTGAACTATCCCAAATATTTTTAGATTTATGTGGGCAACAAGACCGACATCTTCCAATATGTCAAAAAAGTTATGAAACTTATTTTTTTTTAGCATGAAGATAAGGTTTATTTTAGAATAGGCACACTTACAGTGATGGAATTAGGTGTTCTATCAGCAGCAAGTGTCAAAACCACTTTTCCAAGTACCACTGAGAAGGACTCCCCTGCCAAATGCAATTTTTCGTAAATTTTGCATATTTCATTTCCTTTTTGGCCGATATGATTGAAACTTCAGCACAGGATATTTGATATAAGCTTCTAATAGTACACCAAAAATGAACGTAATCGGTTGAAAAATAAAGAAGTCGATATGTTACGCCTGAGCGCTTCCTTATATATTCGTGCACTCATTGTCATGTGTTAAGTTTAGCACTAAATCAAAGGTCATGTATATGTTTACATTTATATAAGTTTATATAGGGTGACACTGGCTTCCCCAATTTATATCGAGTCTGCTTACATTTAGTGGTTATTTAGTTCAAGTAGAACTGATTTACGATATTCAGGATGATTGATGCCAGGTTAGTGCAAGTGTGTATTCTCAAGCATATAATGTTTTAAAACAAAAGCTTCCTGGATTTTAAGATTTCACACAAAAAAGTGAATTATGGTAATTCCCAAGCATTAGCAACTCCAACTCTGCTGTAACAACCGAATCCTTAATGAAACACCTTACAACTCTCTCACTGACTTAGTAAAGTCTTCTAACTTTGACATATCTACACTACGAGTGTGTGTGTGAAACCCTTAATTTGTGATACAAATATGTCAGGGAAACCGCTTTTGATCCCACAACGTGACTATTATACTGAATGGTTCTGCAGCACATTGTTGATGTACCTAATTTAGCTAAATAAAAACAGTATGGTCTGCTACATCAGTCGATACATAGTCGTAAATCCTCGAAGGTCGTACAGCGCTTCTATAGAAATTCACAGGAAATCATGATTGATCCCACCAAAAGAAGGATCTTTCCGATTCTTTGAATCAGGAGTCTTCCAGCATCATCAAGACACCGCTCATTCAGAAATGAAAAACTCACCGAATGCAGAATACAGCTGATAATGGCGTGGAAGCACCCGGTCAGCATGGCCACACTGAGGACGACCAGCAGCACAGACAGCACCAGCAGCACCATCTGACAGCACGTCAGCCACTTCAGCTTCGCTACTTCCTTAATAATAAACTCTTTGGCTGCAGCAAGGCTGGTTCCAGAGCTGGTCATAGTGGTATCAGATTCTTGCCCTGTGGAACCCTCCATTCTGCTGTCTTCACCCACCCTCTTCTCTGCAGTGAGGGAAAACATGAGGAAAGAAGGACTGGGTGTGGAAGCTGTTATTGAGCGTAATGTTCTACATAGCAACTGGATATGTAGTTGCTTTAGTCCACACCAGATGGTGTGTGAGTGTGTGTGTGTGTATATGTGTCGGTAGCTTCCACCATCCTCTGTGAATCAAATGTTTTAGTACTAAAATGTGTTTGAGTCAGACAAACGTGGCAGTACCTAGGTGTACTTGAGTCACATAATCTATGTTGAGGTGAATATATATATACATATATATATACACGTGTGTGTGTAGAAAAAGCCACATGGGAGATGCAGTTCAGTATGGACAAATGTAACGTCCTAGAAATGATACAACCAAACTAGTTATGAACTAATTTTTTTTTTTACTTACTGTAAAGCCAAGACGTGAGAGTACAGGTACAAAGTAACGACGTTCCGCTCACTCGGGAGCTTAATTAAGTGAACGGAGAATATAGAATCATGACGTGTATGTGGAAGAGAGTGAGGTAAAAACGAGTTTCAACGAAGGAAGAGGAGGAAGTATCAGAAGTTTGCCATAAAACTTGTCGACTTCTTGCCTTCATAACCAGAGGTATAAGTAATATCAGTTCCGAGGTCATAGTGAAACTCGATACATCTTCGTTCAGACTCGCCGGGAAAGTAGATAGAGAAAGTTGAAAAAAAATGTATATTAATCCCTTGTGAAGCTGTGTGAGAGATCGTCTCCTCTGAGGTATGACATTATGGGAATTATGATCCATGTTTACAAGTCAGTTTATGCAACCAAGAGGTTGATGATGATCTTAACCAAGACATGTCTCGCAACGATGGATTAAGGTTGAACACCTCAGATTTAGAAACGGCATTGAACAGAGTTGATTTTAGCAGCATAGTTGAGGATGAGTGGAGCAAACTGTCAACCAGCGGAACCTCAGTAAATTTATTTGTAAATGGCATAGTGATACGGACAGACCATGGAAAAGAACACTTTGTGTACAGTTCAGAACATTTCTTTAATGATGAAGCTGCTCGGGGCGAAACGTTAAAACCTCTTCGACTGAAGAAGTTGATAAGTAAGACACATGTGCAACAGTTGGGTATCTTTTTTCCGAAACGTTTCGCCTACACAGTAAGCTTCTTCAGTCGAGTAAAGAGGAGGCAAAGGAAGCAGTAGAGATATTAAAACGATGTAATCAGTCCATCCTTGGACACTTGCACGTTTGTCTTACCTGTTAACCTGTCGGTATTGTATACCATTATCATATTCGACTGAAAAATTCTGTTCTTCAGGCAAAACGTTGCGGCCAAAAAGCTCTCCAAGTGTTGCACATATACCCCATTTATTCTTCTACTTGACGGTACTGTGCAAAGTCAGTAATATGGAACACTTTCTGAAGTGTACACACGTGTACTTGTATTTAAATATATGCTATGTACAGTTGAAAAAAATCAGTTATGCAAATGCACGAGGATCAATAAATGTGTGTAGGAGGCCTAGTCTAGCTCTGGTTACTGGAGGCCTAGTATAGCTCTGGTCACTGGAGGTCTAGTCTAGCTCTGGTTACTGGAGGCCTAGTATAGCTCTGGTCACTGGAGGTCTAGTCTAGATCTGGTTACTGGAGGTCTAGTCTAGCTCTGGTTACTGGAGGTCTAGTCTAGCTCTGGTTACTGGAGGTCTAGTCTAGCTCTGGTTACTGGAGGTCTAGTATAGCTCTGGTCACTGGAGGTCTAGTCTAGCTCTGGTTACTGGAGGCCTAGTATAGCTCTGGTCACTGGAGGTCTAGTCTAGCTCTGGTTACTGGAGGCCTAGTATAGCTCTGGTCACTGGAGGTCTAGTCTAGCTCTGGTTACTGGAGGCCTAGTATAGCTCTGGTCACTGGAGGTCTAGTCTAGCTCTGGTCACTGGAGGTCTAGTCTAGCTCTGGCCAGTGGAGGTCTAGTCTAGCTCTGGTCACTGGAGGTCTAGTCTAGCTCTGGCCACTGGAGGTCTAGTCTAGCTCTGGTCACTGGAGGTCTAGTCTAGCTCTGGTCACTGGAGGTCTAGCCTAGCTCTGGTCACTGGAGGTCTAGCCTAGCTCTGGTCACTGGAGGTCTAGTCTAGCTCTGGGCCACTGGAGGTCTAGTCTAGCTCTGGTCACTGGAGGTCTAGTCTAGCTCTGGTCACTGGAGGTCTAGTCTAGCTCTGGTGACTGGAGGTCTAGTCTAGCTCTGGTCACTGGAGGTCTAGTCTAGCTCTGGTCACTGGAGGCCTAGTCTAGCTCTGGTCATTGGAGGTCAAGCCTAGCTCTGGTCACATAGGCCTAGTCTAGCTCTGGTCACTGGAGGCCTGGTCTAGCTCTGGTCACTGGAGGTCGAGCCTAGCTCTGGTCACTGGAGGCCTTGTCTAGCTCTGGTCACTGGAGGCCTAGTCTAGCTCTGGTGACTGGAGGTCTAGTCTAGCTCTGGTCACTGGAGGTCTAGTCTAGCTCTGGTCACTGGAGGTCTAGTCTAGCTCTGGTCACTGGAGGTCTAGTCTAGCTCTGGTCACTGGAGGCCTAGTCTAGCTCTGGTCACTGGAGGTCTACTCTAGCTCTGGTGACTGGAGGTCTAGTCTAGCTCTGGTGACTGGAGGTCTAGTATAGCTCTGGTCACTGGAGGTCTAGTCTAGCTCTGGTCACTGGAGGCTTAGTCTAGCTCTGGTCACTGGAGGTCAAGCCTAGCTCTGGTCACATAGGCCTAGTCTAGCTCTGGTCACTGGAGGCCTGGTCTAGCTCTGGTCACTGGAGGTCGAGCCTAGCTCTGGTCACTGGAGGCCTTGTCTAGCTCTGGTCACTGGAGGCCTAGTCTAGCTCTGGTGACTGGAGGTCTAGTCTAGCTCTGGTCACTGGAGGTCTAGTCTAGCTCTGGTCACTTTAGGTCTAGTCTAGCTCTGGTGACTGGAGGTCTAGTCTAGCTCTGGTCACTGGAGGTCTAGTCTAGCTCTGGTGACTGGAGGTCTAGTCTAGCTCTGGTCACTGGAGGCCTAGACTAGATCTGGTGACTGGAGGTCTAGACTAGCTCTGGTGACTGGAGGTCTAGTCTAGCTCTGGTGACTGGAGGTCTAGTCTAGCTCTGGTGACTGGAGGTCTAGTCTAGCTCTGGTGACTGGAGGTCTAGTCTAGCTCTGGTCACTGGAGGTCTAGTCTAACTCTGGTCACTGGAGGCCTAGTCTAGCTCTGGTCACTGGAGGTAAAGCCTAGCTCTGGTCACATAGGCCTAGTCTAGCTCTGGTCACTGGAGGCCTAGTCTAGCTCTGGTCACTGGAGGTCGAGCCTAGCTTTGGTCACTGGAGGCCTTGTCTAGCTCTGGTCACTGGAGGCCTAGTCTAGCTCTGGTCACTGGAGGCCAAACCTAGCCCTGGTCACGGGAGGCCAAGCTTAAATCTGGTCACTGGATTCCGAGTCAAGTCCTGGTCACTAGAGACCGAACCTGGTCCTCGTCACTGGAGGCCGTGCCTACCCTGGACATTGGAGGCCAGGCCTAGACCTGGTCACTGGAGGCCAAGCCTAGCCCTGGTCACTAGAGGATAAGCCTAGCCCTGGTCACTGGAGGCCAAGCCTAGCCCTGGTCACTGCAGTCCAAGCCTAGCCTTAGTCACTGGAGGCCAAGCCTAGCCCTGGCCACTGGAGGCCAAGCCTAGCTCTGGTCACTGGAGGCCAAGCATAGCCCTGGTCACTGGAGGCCAAGCCTAGCCCTGGTTACTGGAGGCCAAGCCTAACCCAGGTCACTGGATGCCAAGTCTAGCCCTGGTCACAGGAGGCCAAGCTTAGCCCTGGTCACTGGAGGCGAAGCATAGCCCTGGTCACTGGAGGCCAAGCATAGCCCTGGTCACTGGAGGCCAAGCCTGGCCCTGATCACTGGAGGCCAAGCCTAGCCCTGATCACTGGAGGCCAAGCCTAGCCCTGGTCACTGGAGGCCAAGCATAGCCCTGGCCACCGGAGGCCAAGCCTAGCTCTGGTCACTGGAGGCCAAGCATAGCCCTGGTCACTGGAGGCCAAGCCTAGCCCCGGTCACTGGAGACCAAGCCTAGCCCTGGTCACTGGAGGCCAAGCCTAACCCAGGTCACTGGAGGCCAAGCCTAGCCCCGGTCACTGGAGACCAAGCCTAGCCCTGGTCACTGGAGGCCAAGCCTAGCCCTGGTCACTGGAGGCCAAGCCTGGCCCTGATCACTGGAGGCCAAGCATAGCCCTGGTCACTGGAAGCCAAGCCTAGCCCTGGTCACTGGAGGCCAAGCCTAGCCCTGGTCACTGGAGGCCAGGCCTAGCCCTGGTCACTGGAGGCCAAGCCTAGCCCTGGTCACTGGAGGCCAAGCCTAGCCCTGGTCACTGGAGGCCAAGCATAGCCCTGGTCACTGGAGGCCAAGCCTAGCCCTGGTCACTGGAGGCCAAGCATAGCTCTGGTCACTGCAGGCCAAGCATAGCCCTGGTCACTGGAGGCCAAGCCTAGCCCTGGTCACTGGAGGCGAAGCCTAGCCCTGGTCACTGGAGGCCAAGCCTAGCCCTGGTCACTGGAGGCCAAGCCTAGCATTGGTCACTGGACTAGCTACAGTGGTCTTCTTTTCTTCTTTTAAAGTCACTTAGAATTCAAAGAAAATTCATTACTTCAGAAAGTCGTTTTTGAAGGAAGAAAAAAAGCGGATGTTGGAGTCAGCTCCTCGTGATGCTGATGTCAGTGAGTAAAAATACTGAGTTACCATATCTGGGACGTGACTCACGGTCATGTGTCAAGGGGAGTGGTCATTACCACGAGTTAACTGATGGTCATACCACGTAATGATGATGACTGAGAGGTACCTGACACATAGTACCTACCATTGATGACTGAGAGGTACTTGACACACAGTACCTACCATTAATGACTGAGACGTACCTAACACATAGTACCTACCATTGATGACTGAGAGGTACCTGGCACATAGTACCTACCATTGATGACTGAGAGGTACCTGACACATAATACCTACCATTGATGACTGAGAGGTACGTGACACAGTACCTACCATTGATGACTGAGAGGTACCTAATACATAGTACCTACCATTGATGACTGAGAGGTATCTGGCACATAGTACCTACCATTGATGACTGAGAGGTACCTGACACATAGTACCTACCATTGATGACTGGGACGTACCTGACAAATAGTACCTACCATTGATGACTGAGATGTACCTGACACATAGTACCTACCATTGATGACTGAGAGGTACCTGACACATAGTGTCTACCATTGATGACTGAGAGGTACTTGACACACAGTACATACAATTGATGACTGAGAGGTACCTGACACACAGTACCTACCATTGATGACTGAGAGGTACCTGACACATAGTGCCTACCACTGATGACTGAGAGGTACTTGACACACAGTACCTACCATTGATGACTGAGAAGTACCTTACACACAGTCCCTACCATTGATGACTGAGAGGTGCCTGACACACAGTACCTACCATTGATAAGTGAGAGGTACTTGGCACGCAGTACCTACGATTGATGACTGAGAAGTACCTTACACACAGTCCCTACCATTGATGACTGAGAGGTACCTAACACATAGTACCTACCAATGATGACTGAGATGTACCTGACACACAGTACCTACTATTGATGAGTGAGAGGTACATGGCACACAGTACCTACCAATGATGACTGAGAGGTACCTGACGCATAGTACCTACCATTGATGACTGAAAGGTACATGGCACACAGTACCTATCATTGATGACTGAGCGATACCTGACACACAGTACCTACTATTGATGACTGAGAGGAACCTGACACACAGTACCTACCATTGATGACTGAGATGTACCAGACACACAGTACCTACCATTGATGACTGAGAGGTACCTAACAAATAGTATCTACCAGTGATGACTGAGAGGTACCTAACAAATAGTACCTACCAATGATGACTGAGAGGTACCTGACACACAGTACCTACCATTGATGAGTGAGAGGTACATGGCACACAGTACCTACCACTGATGACTTAGAGGTACCTGGCACACAGTACCTACCGTTGATGACTGAGAGGTACCTAACAGAGTACCTGACAGTACCTGTCACTGATAGCTGAGGGGTACTTAACACAATACACGACACAGTACCTGCCACTGATGACTGAGAGATACCTGGCACACAGTACCTACCATTGATGACTGAGCGATACCTGGCACACAGTACCTACTACTGATGACTGAGAGGTACCTGACACAGTCCCTACCATTGATGACTGAGATGTACCTGACACACAGTACCTACCATTGATGACTGAGAGATACCTAACACATAGTACCTACCAATGATGACTGAGATGTACCTGACACACAGTACCTACCATTGATGACTGAAAGGTACATGGCACACAGTACCTATCATTGATGACTGAGCGATACCTCACACACAGTACCTACCATGGATGAGTGAGAGGTACATGGCACACAGTACCTACCAATGATGACTGAGAGGTACCCGACACACAGTACCTACGATTGATGACTGAAAGGTATATGCCACACAATACCTACCACTGATGACTTAGAGGTACCTGGCACACAGTACCCACCATTGATGAGGGAGAGGTACCTGGCACACAGTACCTACCGTTGATGACTGAGAGGTACCTAACAGATTACCTGACAGTACCTGCCACTGATAGCTGAGAGATACTTAACACAATACCCGGCACGGTATCTACCGTTGATGACTGAGAGGTACCTGACACACAGTGCCTTGACACACAGTACCTGACACACAGTACCTAGACACACAGTACCTGACACACAGTACCTAGGCACACAGTACCTGACACACAGTACCTGACACACAGTACCTAGACACACAGTACCTGACACACAGTACCTAGGCACACAGTACCTGACACACAGTACCTGGCACACAGTACCTAGGCACACAGTACCTGACACACAGTACCTGACACAAAGTACCTAGACACAGTATCTGACACACAGTATCAATTGTTGATGACTGAAGGATATTTGACACACAGTACCAACTGTTGATGACTGAGGAGTACCTGACACACAATACCTACCACTGATGACTGAGGGGTACCTGGCACACAATACCTACCACTGATGACTGAGGGGTACCTGGCACACAATACCTACCATTGATGACTGAGAGATACTGAACACACAATACCTACCGTTGATGAGTTTCTCGGTGTCCTGAGGCTCCTTCATCGTTGCCATGGGAGACATCAACGAGGAGACTAAGAAGGAAGTCACCACTTAAACGTCTGAATTCAACGTTTGAGTCTCCACTTAAGATTCGTGAGTCACTGTTAAAAATTCTTAAATTACCACTTAACTAGTAAGTGACGAGTTGAGACTCGTTAGTTGCCACTTAAAAACTCCTTATCACCACTTAAGTTTCATAGATTCGTGATTCACTATTAAAGAGTTGTAAGTCACTACTTAACACTAGTGAGTGACAATTAAGACTTGTTAGTCGCCACTTTAAAACTCCTTATCACCACTTAAGCTTCGTGAGTCACCACTTGGAGCATCAATGTTGGCGTGTGAGTGTTTCATGGTGGAGACAACCACGCACCACACGCAGGTACTATCCCTGCACCAACATCGTCGTTCCTCCCGCACTCAAACACTGATGTCTACACTCATACCCTGACCTGTACACCTAGTCAACAGGCTTATAGGAGGAATCCGGCAGCGATAGGCCTTCTCGATAGCTTCAAACACTGTACGAGGGTACAAGTATCACTCACCCCATGATTAGATCAGTACTTCCTCGCTCTCTGTAGTTATGGAGAAAAGCGAGAGTAGTTGTATTTGTTTACTGTATTGTGATACAGTTCTGTGTTGCTGTTACATGTACCTTGTAGTGTGCTTAATTACACGATCTTCACGTGTGTGTGAGTGTTGGCACTGTGCACTGTGGCACTGGTCTGGTGGATGTGATGGTGGTGGTGTGTCCAGTGAGGCACGGAAGGAGGGGGAGGATTAGAGGGGGGAGAGGAGGGAGGGAGGGAGGGAGGGAGGGAAGTGGAAGGGGAAGGGGGGAGGGGAAGGAGTATGTGAAGGAGAGAGGTGCAGTGTGTGAAGGAGAGAGGTGCAGTGTGTGAAGGAGAGAGGGAGTGCGTGAGGGAGAGAGGGAGTGTGTGAGGGAGAGAAGGAGTGTATGAGGGAGAGAGTGAGTGATAGAGGGAGAGGAAGGGAGTGTGAGGGTCAATAAGAGAGGGTGAAGGAGGGAGTGTGAGGGTGAGGGAGGGAGGGTGAGGGAGTTAGTGTGAGGGAGAGAGGAGGGAGGGAGGGTGAGGGAGTTAGTGTGAGGGAGAGAGGAGGGAGGGGGTGTGAGGGTGAGGGGGAGGGAGGGAGTGTGTGGGAGAGGAGAAGGGAGTGTGAGGGTTGGAGAGGGGGGAGGAAGGGAGGGAGTGTGAGGGAGGAAGGGAGGGAGGGAGGGAGGGAGGGAGGGAGGGAGGGAGGGAGCCATTGTACATAAGGGAGAGTAAACCACCTCCCAGATTTCAAAGCTCTAGTTACTCGTTTTGTTTGTTTAATGTACTCACTCGTGCTGTGGAGAAAAGCTCCAGCTCTTGGGCACCCCTCTTCTCAACAGTTGATGAATTAATCAATTCCCAGAACGGGTGGGAATGGAACCCATGGCAAGAGAGTCCTAAACCGGGTACCACCATGACCTGTGAGTTTTGAGCACACATGCCATGAGTTCGAGTCTCACTCGTACTGTGATTAATTTATATTCTTGTTATTACGATTTTTAGTTACAACTGCAGTGTTATGCTGGTGACATTTAGTCTTCAGTGTTCGTGGTTACAACAGCACAGTTATGCTGGTATTGCACCGTCATCAGTAATCTGTTTATCATATATCTTTAACATTTCTTGCGGCTGTGGCATTTATTTCCTCCTCTTCTAAACAATTCCGTTGGTCAGTCAGTCTGCGAAGAACATTTTTCTAATATCCATAATTTCTGGCTCCACCTTCTTGTTAACCTTCTTGTAAGCGCTAAGATGCCTTCTTAATGTGTTCTTCTTTATCCTCTTTCCCTCCCATTAGCCAGTGTGGCCATCAACCAGTGTGACCATCAACCAGTGTGGCCATCAGCCAGTGTGCCCATCAACCAGTGTGGCCATCAACCAGTGCGGCTATCAGTCAGTGTGTCCATCAGTCAACGTGGCCATCAGTCAGTGTGGCCATCAGCCAGTGTGGCCATCAACCAGTGTGGCCATCAGCCAGTGTGGCCATCAGTCAGCGTGGCCATCAGCCAGTGTGGCCATCAGCCAGTGTGGCCATCAGCCAGTGTGGCCATCAACCAGTGTGGCCATCAACCAGTGTGGCCATCAGCCAGTGTGGCCATCAGCCAGTGTGCCCATCAACCAGTGTGGCCATCAGCCAGTGTGGCCATCAACCAGTGTGGCCATCAACCAGTGCGGCTATCAGTCAGTGTGGCCATCAGTCAACGTGGCCATCAGTCCGCGTGACCATCAGTCAGCGTGGCCATCAGCCAGTGTGGCCATCAACCAGTGTGGCCATCAGTCAGCGTGGCCATCACCCAGCGTGGCCATCAGTCAACGTGGCCATCAGTCAGGGTGGCCATCAGTCAGCGTGGCCATCAGTCAGCGTGGCCATCAGTCAACGTGGCTATCAGTCAGCGTGGCCATCAGCCAGTGTGGCCAGTCAGCGTGGCCATCAGTCAGCGTGGCCATCAGCCAGTGCGGGCAGTCAGCGTGGCCATCAGGAAGTGTGGGCACTCAGCGTGGCCATCAGTCAGCGTGGCCATCAGCCAGTGTGGCCATCAGCCAGCGTGGCCATCAGTCAGCGCGGCCATCAGTCAGCGTGGCCATCAGGCAGCGTGGCCTTTAGTCAGCGTGGCCATCAGTCAGCGTGGCCATCAGTCAGCGTGGCCATCAGCCAGTGTGGCCATCAGTCAACGTGGCCATCAGTCAGCGTGGCCATCAGTCAGCGTGGCCATCAGTCAGTGTGGCCATCAGTCAGCGTGGCCATCAGTCAGCGTGGCCATCAGTCAGTGTAGCCATCAGTCAGTGTGGCCATCAGTCAACGTGGCCATCATTCAGCGTGGCCATCAGCCAGTGTGGCCATCAGCCAGTGTGGCCATCAGTCAGTGTGGCCATCAGTCAGTGTGGCCATCAGTCAGCGTGACCATCAGTCAGCGTGGCCATCAGGCAGTGTGGCCATCAGCCAGTGTGGCCATCAGTCAGCGTGGCCATCACTCAGCGTGGCCATCAGGCAGCGTAGCCATCAGTCAGCGTGGCCATCAGTCAGCGTGGCCATCAGTCAGCGTGGCCATCAGTCAGCGTGGCCATCAGTCAGCGTGGCCATCAGCCAGTGTGGGAAGTCAACGTGGCCATCAGCCAGTGTGGCCATCAGTCAGCGTGGCCATCAGTCAGCGTGGCTATCAGTCAGCGTGGCCATCAGGCAGCGTGGCTATCAGTCAGCATGGTCAATAGTCAGCGTGGCCATCAGTCAGCGTGGCCATCAGTCAGCGTGGCCATCAGGCAGTGTGGCCATCAGTCAGCGTGGCCATCAGTCAGTGTGGCCATCAGTCAGCGTCGCCATCAGTCAGTGTGGCCATCAGTCAGCGTGGCCATTAGTCAGCGTGGCCATCAGCCAGCGTGGCCATCAGCCAGTGTGGCCATCAGCCAGTGTGGGCAGTCAGCGTGGCCATCAGTCAGCGTGGCCATCAGGCAGCGTGGCCTTTAGTCAGCGTGGCCATCAGTCAGCGTGGAAATCAGTCAGCGTGGCCATCAGGCAGCGTGGCCTTTAGTCAGCGTGGCCATCAGTCAGCGTGGCCATCAGTCAGCGTGGCCACCAGCCAGTGAGGCCATAAGTCAGCGTGGACATCAGTCAGCGTGGCCATCAGTCAGCGTGGCCATCAGTCAGCGTGGCCATCAGTCAGCGTGGCCATCAGTCAGCGTGGTCATCAGTCAGCGTGGCCATCAGTCAGCGTGCCCACCAGCCAGTGAGGCCATAAGTCAGCGTGGACATCAGTCAGCGTGGCCATCAGTCAGCGTGGCCATCAGTCAGCGTGGCCATCAGTCAGCGTGGCCATCAGTCAGCGTGGTCATCAGTCAGCGTGGCCATCAGTCAGCATGGCCATCAGTCAGCGTGGCCATCAGCCAGTGTGGGCAGTCAGCTTGGCCATCAGCCAGTGTGGGCGTCAGTCAGCGTGGCCATCAGTCAGCGTTGCCATCAGTTAGTGTGGCCAGTCAGCGTGGCCATCAGTCAGTGTGGTCATCAGTCAGCGTGGCCATCAGTCAGCGTGGCCATCAGTCAGTGTGGCAATCAGTCAGCGTGGCCATCAGTCAGTGTGGCCATCAGTCAGTGTGGCCATCAGTGAGCGTGGCCATCAGTCAGCGTGGCCATCAGTCAGCGTGGCCATCAGTCAGCGTGGATATCAGTCAGCGTGGCCATCAGTCAGTGTGGCCATCAGTCAGCGTGGCTATCAGTCAGTGTGGCCATCAGTCAGCGTGGCCATCAGTCAACGTGGCCATCAGTTAGTGTGGCCAGTCAGCGTGGCCATCAGTCAGTGTGGCCATCAGTCAGCGTGGCCATCAGTCAACGTGGCCATCAGTCAGCGTGGCCATCAGCCAGTGTGGCCATCAGTCAGCGTGGCCATCAGTCAGCGTGGCCATCAGTCAGCGTGGCCATCAGTCAGCGTGGCCATCAATCAATGTGGCCATCAGTCAGCGTGGCCATCAGCCTGCGTGGCCATCAGTCAGCGTGGCTATTAGTCAGCGTGGCCATCAGCCAGCGTGGCCATCAGTCAGTGTGGCCATCAATCAGCGTGGCCATCAGTTAGCGTGGCCATCAGTCAGCGTGGCGTGGCCATCAGTCAGCGTGGCGTGGCCATCAGTCAGCGTGACCATCAGTCAGCGTGGCCATCAGCCAGTGTGGCCAGTCAGCGTGGCCATCAGTCAGCGTGGCCATCAGCCAGTGTGGGCAGTCAGCGTGGACATCAGTCAGCGTGGCCATCAGTCAGCGTGGCCATCAGTCAGCGTGGCCATCAGTCAGCGTGGCCATCAGTCAGCGTGGTCATCAGTCAGCGTGGCCATCAGTCAGCGTGGCCACCAGCCAGTGAGGCCATAAGTCAGCGTGGACATCAGTCAGCGTGGCCATCAGTCAGCGTGGCCATCAGTCAGCGTGGCCATCAGTCAGCGTGGCCATCAGTCAGCGTGGTCATCAGTCAGCGTGGCCATCAGTCAGCATGGCCATCAGTCAGCGTGGCCATCAGCCAGTGTGGGCAGTCAGCTTGGCCATCAGCCAGTGTGGGCGTCAGTCAGCGTGGCCATCAGTCAGCGTTGCCATCAGTTAGTGTGGCCAGTCAGCGTGGCCATCAGTCAGTGTGGTCATCAGTCAGCGTGGCCATCAGTCAGCGTGGCCATCAGTCAGTGTGGCAATCAGTCAGCGTGGCCATCAGTCAGTGTGGCCATCAGTCAGTGTGGCCATCAGTGAGCATGGCCATCAGTCAGCGTGGCCATCAGTCAGCGTGGCCATCAGTCAGCGTGGATATCAGTCAGCGTGGCCATCAGTCAGTGTGGCCATCAGTCAGCGTGGCTATCAGTCAGTGTGGCCATCAGTCAGCGTGGCCATCAGTCAACGGGGCCATCAGTTAGTGTGGCCAGTCAGCGTGGCCATCAGTCAGTGTGGCCATCAGTCAGCGTGGCCATCAGTCAACGTGGCCATCAGTCAGCGTGGCCATCAGCCAGTGTGGCCATCAGTCAGCGTGGCCATCAGTCAGCGTGGCCATCAGTCAGCGTGGCCATCAGTCAGCGTGGATATCAGTCAGCGTGGCCATCAGTCAGTGTGGCCATCAGTCAGCGTGGCTATCAGTCAGTGTGGCCATCAGTCAGCGTGGCCATCAGTCAACGTGGCCATCAGTTAGTGTGGCCAGTCAGCGTGGCCATCAGTCAGTGTGGCCATCAGTCAGCGTGGCCATCAGTCAACGTGGCCATCAGTCAGCGTGGCCATCAGCCAGTGTGGCCATCAGTCAGCGTGGCCATCAGTCAGCGTGGCCATCAGTCAGCGTGGCCATCAGTCAGCGTGGCCATCAATCAATGTGGCCATCAGTCAGCGTGGCCATCAGCCAGCGTGGCCATCAGTCAGCGTGGCTATTAGTCAGCGTGGCCATCAGCCAGCGTGGCCATCAGTCAGTGTGGCCATCAGTCAGCGTGGCCATCAGTCAGCGTGGCCATCAGTCAGCGTGGCGTGGCCATCAGTCAGCGTGGCGTGGCCATCAGTCAGCGTGACCATCAGTCAGCGTGGCCATCAGCCAGTGTGGCCAGTCAGCGTGGCCATCAGTCAGCGTGGCCATCAGCCAGTGTGGGCAGTCAGCGTGGCCATCAGCCAGTGTGGGCAGTCAACGTGGCCTTCAGCCAGTGTGGCCATCGGCCAGCGTGGCTATCAGCCACCGTGGTCATCAGTCAGCGTGGCAGTCAGCGTGGCCATCAGGCAGCGTGGCCATCAGTCAGCGTGGCCATCAGTCAGTGTGGCCATCAGTCAGTGTGGCCATCAGTCAGTGTGGCCATCAGTCAGTGTGGCCATCAGTCAGCGTGGCCATCAGTCAGCGTGGCCATCAGTCAGCGTGGCCATCAGCCAGTGTGGGCAGTCAGCTTGGCCATCAGCCAGTGTGGGCAGTCAGCGTGGCCATCAGTCAGCGTAGCCATTAGCCAGTGTGGCCTTCAGCCAGCGTGACCATCAGTCAGTGTGGCCATCAGTCAGCGTGGCCATAAGGCAGCGTGGCCATCAGTCAGCGTGGTCATCAGTCAGCGTGGCCATCAGTCAGCGTGGCCATCAGCCAGTGTGGCCATCAGCCAGCGTGGCCATCAGTCAGCGTGGCCATCAGTCAGCGTGGCCATCAGTCAGCGTGGATATCAGTCAGCGTGGCCATCAGTCAGTGTGGCCATCAGTCAGCGTGGCAATCAGTCAGCGTGGCCATCAGTCAGCGTGGCCATCAGTCAGCGTGGCCATCAGTTAGTGTGGCCAGTCAGCGTGGCCATCAGTCAGTGGCCATCAGTCAGCATGGCCATTAGTCAGCGTGGCCATCAGCCAGAGTGGCCATCAGCCAGTGTGGCCATCAGTCAGTGTGGCCATCAGTCAGCGTGGCCATCAGTCAGCGTGACCATCAGTCAGCGTAGCCATCAGCCAGTGTGGCCATCAGCCAGTGTGGTCATCAGTCAGTGTGGCCATCACTCAGCGTGGCTATCAGGCAGCGTGGCCATCGGTCAGCGTGGCCATCAGTCAGCGTGGCCATCAGTCAGCGTGGCCATCAGTCAGCGTGGCCATCAGCCAGTGTGGGCAGTCAGCGTGGCCATCAGTCAGCGTGGCCATCAGCCTGTGTGGCCATCAGCCAGCGTGGCCATCAGCCAGTGTGGCCATCAGTCAGCGTGACCATCAGGCAGCGTGGCCATCAGTCAGTGTGGCCATCAGTCAGCGTGGCCATCAGTCAGCGTGGCCATCAGTCAGCGTGGCTATCAGTCTGTGTGGCCATCAGTCAGTGTCGCCATCAGTCAGCGCGGCCATCAGTCAGCGTGGCTATCAGTCAGTGTGGCCATCAGTCAGCGTGGCCATCAGTCAGCCTGGCTATCAGTTAGTGTGGCCATCAGTCAGCGTGGCCATCAGTCAGCGTGGCCATCAGTCAGCGTGGCCATCAGTCAGCGTGGCCATCAATCAGCTTGGCCATCAGTTAGTGTGGCCGTCAGTGAGCGTGGCCATCAGTCAGTGTGGCCATCAGTCAGCGTGGCCATCAGCCAACGTGGCCATCAGTCAGCGTGGCCATCAGTCAGTGTGGCCATCAGTCAGCGTGGCCATCAGTCAGCGTGGCCATCAGCCAGTGTGGGCAGTCAGCGTGGCCATCAGTCAGCGTGGCCATCAGCCAGTGTGGCCATCAGCCAACGTGGCCATCAGCCAGCGTGGCCATCAGTCAGCGTGGCCATCAGGCAGGGTGGCCATCAGTCAGCGTGGCCATCAGCCAGTGTGGCCATCAGTCAGCGTGGCCATCAGTCAGCGTGGCCATCAGTCAGTGTGGCCATCAGTCAGCGTGGCCATCAGTCAACGTGGCCATCAGTTAACGTGGCCATCAGTCAGCGTGGCCATCAGACAGTGGGGCCATCGGTCAGCGTGGCCATCAGTCAGCGTGGCCATCAGTCAGTGTGGCCGTCAGTCAGCGTGGCCATCAGTCAGCGTGGCCATCAGTCAGCGTGGCCATCAGTCAGTGTGGCCGTCAGTCAGCGTGGCCATCAGTCAGTGTGGCCATCAGTCAACGTGGCCATCAGTCAGCGTGGCCATCAGTGTGGCCATCAGCCTGTGTGGCCACATCACGTGTTTTCAGCTTTTCCACTAACTTTTTTTTTTGTTTTTTTTACCTCTGGAAGCCATTTTGAATTTCTTCATTAGAACTTTTCTAACTAATCATTTTTTTTTTTTGGTGCGGGAACCTCACAACGGCTGCATATCTAAATTCTGGCATAATATGTGTAGCCTATTGTATAATTCGATGCTGCAGCGTATAAATTTCTCACAGTGTTGTGGGAGTTACACTGAACTTTAATCCTTGTATTGAAGATTAACGTATTTATGACCGGTTGTGAACAGGTTGTGTGACCCTAGACAGCGTGTGATTACCAGTAACCAACCAACTAACCTTCAGTCTGGTCTAGGATACCTGTAAACCATTCACTCATCTCTCTCATTGCTCTAGTGTACTTGTTAACCATTCACCCTCTTTTATTTATCTCTCTCACTGCTCTAGTGTACTTGTTAACCATTCACCCTCTTTTATTTATCTCTCTCACTGCTCTAGTGTACTTGTCAACCATCAGCGCCACTCTGACGCTGCCGGTACACAGTGAACCATTACATATCTGATAAGGGGTGACATTTAACATTCTACTCCTTGCTCAGCTGGTGGATGATCACTCGCCTCGCTGGAAGGGACGACAATGTAAATTACAGTCAAGATTAATGAGCTCAAGAGCCTCCAATTTGTCTAATTTCGTAGACAGTTATAAAGCTTCTGTAACACATGACGGGAAATAATGATAGCTACATGTATTACTTGTTCTCCTGTACTGTATGTGTAATATTTATGATCTAATTAAAGTTCTAACTCTATAATATACCACAATGTGTTGATAAGTCATAACAGTGAAGTGATACCAGGTAAAATAACATCTCTTTAGCTTGTATGATCTGTGTAGGAACCTTCATCTTTATCCCTTGGCTATCTTCCACTGCCGTCTAGTATGGTAAACTGAGCTCCCACGATGACATACTGGACCCACACGACTCACACACTGACACCTCATGGAGAGATGCAGGCCATGTCTCTACAAGAACTGTTCTATCTATTAAAGAGCACACAGACTTCACTCCCGCTGTCATCAGCGTCCTGATGTGCTCACTCTGCTTTTCGATGTAAGTTTTCTCTTATATGGGAGCTGACGCTCTCACATTATAACGAAATTTTTCCACAGTTTGGTAAGACAATAAAGTTCAAGGATAATGAAACAATTCTCTATATTCTAAATATAATGCCTTATGATAATGTATAAACAAGGTTTGAATACAGATGTTTTATTGGCTTTGCTTTATCTAAGTTGAAGGAACTTAAGTTCATGATCTAATATTTCCACAACTGAAAAATACATTAATGTACGAAATAGGCTGAAAAATAAATTCAACATTCAAAATATAAACAGAGAGAGAGAGGTGTGTACCTTTCGCTGTATACACGTTGTATACACAGTGTATACACAGTGTAGAGTTTAATCCCTATTTAAGGCATTAGAGTATTCTTGACTGGTGATGCAGGGGAAACATGCAGTCTTGATGACCCTCGTGAAGTAGTTAAATTTTAAACCCAATTAACCAATTAATTAAATGCAGGAAAATATGGATACCTTTGATTATAAGCTGATATCCGATAGTAGATGTATTTTTTATTTTTATTTGAGTTCTTTGTGCAGTATCAGATGTAGTTTACGTGTGAAAAAAATATTATTAAGCATAAAATAAGGCCACTAACATGCATGCGCATGTCGGGCAGTGTATGTTTTATACATAATGTATGTTGTTATACATGATGTATGTTGTTATACATGATGTATGTTGTTTTATATGATGTATGTTGTTTTACATATTGTTTAGTATGTTGTTTTACATGATGTATAATTTACAAGGTGTGTCTCGTTGCACATTGCCTAATTCGCTTTACAGATAAATGAATGTCCATTAAGTCGTGTTGACGTGTATGAGTGATGGTAATGACGTGAGTGAGAGTAACGAGATGTGTTTAGTGCCACGGTTTTGAAGTTACAAGGTCAACACTGAAGTCAACACGAGGAGTGTGCATTGTTTCTAAGCTGCTAGATGTCACAAGGTCAGTACTGAGGTCAGAGAGGAGTGTGTCGTGTTTTGAAGTCGCTAGATGTCACCTGGATATCACAGTATCGATACAGACGTCAAAGTAATTTTTTTTAGGTATTTGTATGCATCTTTGTACTAGTGTTTTGTAATTTTATTCTTTATCTTCGTCTCATGAAATAGTTCTCTCTGTTAATCAGATAAACTGAGTGACATGTAACACTAGGGTGTATATAACATAGAAGGTCTGTGGAGAGTACCTTGTTGACATGACCTTAAGTAAGACTTTTAACAGAGTGCCACACAAACGAATGATGAAGAGAGTGGCACTTACTAGTGAAGTGGCACTACACTATACTGGTGGAGAGTGGCACTACACTATACTGGAGGAGAGTGGCACTACACTATACTGGTGGAGAGTGGCACTACACTATACTGGTGGAGAGTGGCACTACACTATACTAGAGGAGAGTGGCACTACACTATACTGGTGGAGTGGCACTACACTATACTGGAGGAGAGTGGCACTACACTATACTGGAGGAGTGGCACTACACTATACTGGTGGAGAGTGGCACTACACTATACTGGAGGAGAGTGGCACTACACTATACTAGAGGAGAGTGGCACTACACTATACTGGTGGAGAGTGGCACTACACTATACTAGAGGAGAGTGGCACTACACTATACTGGTGGAGTGGCACTACACTATACTGGAGGAGAGTGGCACTACACTATACTGGAGGAGTGGCACTACACTATACTGGTGGAGAGTGACTCTACACTATAATGGTGGAGAGTGGCGCTACACTATACTGGTGGAGAGTGGCACTACACTATACTGGTGGAGAGTGGCACTACACTATACTGGTGGAGAGTGGCACTACACTGTACTGGAGGAGTGGCACTACACTATACTGGTGGAGAGTGGCACTATACTATACTGGTGGAGTGGCACTACACTATACTGGTGGAGAGTGGCACTACACTATACTGGTGGAGAGTGGCACTACACTATACTGGTGGAGAGTGGCACTACACTATACTGGTGGAGAGTGGCACTACACTATACTGGTGGAGAGTGGCACTACACTATACTGGTGGAGAGTGGCACTACATTGTACTGGAGTAGAAGTTCTGTTGGCTGAAACATGACTGACTAATAGGAAACAGAAAGTCTCCAAGAATCGGAAGAATTCAGATAAGTGAGGAGTGACAAGTGCCCACAGGATGGGTATGGGGTGCATAATAAAGATATTAAACTAACCCTTGGAGTTAATGCAAAATGAGGCTCTCAGAATTATTCGTGGCTGTCCCAAATCTACAAAGGTTCTTAATATGAGGAAGGAGCTTGATATTTTTAGTGTCAGTGATAGGATTATTGAGATTAACACTGTACCCGGTATTAAAATGTTAAGAAATGAACCAGACACTGTCACTAAGAATCTTACTAAAAGTCTACAGTAAGTACACATAGATCTAAATGGATTGTGAACACATGCAATTATATTAAGTTTTACAACCTGCATGAACTGTATCACTGTAGACAACAAGAGCATTTCACCCCTCCATGGAAGATGTGTTCATTTAATATCACATACCTGCAAGTCCTTCCCAAGAAGCTCATTGCCAGAATTCATTACCTTTGTAACTTGTGAGCTCATTACCTTTGTACCTAGTTCAGCTATCAAAACTTTGGGGGCCCAGTCCCTGGACCCATTACGTACCTCTGTAATCTGTAAATACCTTTGTAACTTGTCATGATTGTGACCAGACCTACCTGGAGTTCATTACCTTTGTAAATTGTGAGTTCATTACCTTTGTAAATTGTGAGTTCATTACCATTGTAAATTGTGAGTTCATTACCTCTGTAACTTGCTCAGCTATCAAAACTTTGGAGTCCAGTCCCTGGACCAATTATGTACCTCTGTAATCTTTGGACTACCGCCCACAGGATGGGTATGGGGTGCATAATAAACATATTAAACTAACTTAAACTAACAGGTGGAGCGCCGCCACGAAGGTCATTACTAGGCTCCTCGTTTCCAATTTTCACGAACCTTCTGAACGTGGGAATACAGAGTGACATGAACCAGTTCCTTGACAAAACAATAACGACAGATAAATTATAGAGCGGACTGCACGGAGCCTCAAGAGAGTTTAGATACCTTAATATGATCAGAATACTCGTAGATTGCAGTTCATTATGAAGAATGTGAAATCTTAATTTTTTTCTTGGGGGGGGGGAGAAAATAACAGCAAAACAAATAAGCTATAGGATCCAGCGGGGCCGCATGCGGCAGAGTTCTAGCTAACAAATCTGAAGTCAGATTAAAAATATGCATAAGAGTTTGCAATAAAGGTATTAAACCGCTTGGCTTCATAATAAGTTTAGTACCAGAACTCCCAAGATTTTAGCACAGCTTTATACATCGCTGATAAAGCCTCAGGTAAAGTTAGCGACCCAGTATAACTTTACACATTGTAGAATAGATAACAAACAAGAGAAGTATTGTAAAGGTAATCCCGTCTTTCAGAAATTTTCCAAAGAACAGAAGCACTGAAATTCTTGCACTTCAACATCTAAGTGGTGTGCGATAACTAGAGCAAGATTCATGCAACTATTGGTATATGCAGGTGCACTGTGACGAAAGATGTAGAACCCTTTCAAAGATCCCTGAAGTGGGTCTGATAACCTTAAAAATTCTCTGCTGCTTGGCTTTAAACATTCAAAAATGATAACATCTACTACGAGGACAGCGACGAGTGAAACTAAGTTGTGAAGCTGCGCAGAGACCAATTGTATCTGCCAGGTAGTGTTCAATTTTTATTCCCATTAATCATGTTAAGTATTGCTGATTTTTCTTCTTAATGGTAATAATGTTGGTAGAATTACGGACAATATGAAGGTAAAAGGACACAAGTGCAACTAATGTGACATTTTATTGTAGCAACATTTCCCTCTCCAGGAGCTCCGTCAAGCCGTTACAAACATTACATGGACACAGAGGGGTGTATATATATAATATATATATATATATATATATATATATATATATATATATATGTATATATATATATATATATATATATATATATATATATATATATATGCATCTCACTCTGTAGAATATTTGAGCAAGTGCTCAGTGTAGTCTCACGGCGGGCTGACAGACTGCACTGTCCCATGGATGAGAATCATCCTCCATGATGGTGGTTAATTTTCTCATTAATGAGAACCATCCTGCATGACGGCTTCACAGCGCCATCACTCAGTGGATATGCTACAGTAACTATAATTAGTTATTTTGGTCGACCTTCTAACCCTGATGCAGCTCATAGTAGGGCAGCCGCATACTGCACCTTCACAACTGATTATAAAAATAGACTACCAGGAGTAAGGGTGTCCAGGCGTTTGTTGGCTTCAAGTGGAGACTCGAGACGCAGAGAAGAATCTGGGATACTGAATTTGACGACATCTAGACGAGTACCAACACGAAGCGTGTGTCTCGCGCTCAGCAAATGGAGGATGAACACAACTCCCTGCACATGAAAACACCAGATTCCTCACACACAGAACAAAACACGAGGTAGACAGGATTAGCGCATGGGAACTATTATGGTGTATAAAAACCAATGCCAGCAAGTCTAATATTATCTTTTTCCATAAAAGACGAGGCATCACTGCTCCTGTCGAACTCGGAACCAGTGTCTCACGAACACCTATACCAGGCACACCTTCCACAGTCGTACTTGGGGTCAACCTTGACTCCAAGTTGCGTATGAAAGTAAACATCACTTCTAAGACAGCTCTACAAGCTAAGAGGTGAACGTCCCGCCACGAAACTATTTACACACTGCTATCATCAGACCTCTCATCACTTATACTCCACTTGCTTTAACACTGACTGCTAAGACTAACGCATTACAGCTACAACGTATCCAGAACCGGGCATTGCGGTGGGTGCTGGGCGTGAGGTAGCAGGGTAGCAGGACTACGCCACATGCGAGTCACTCCACCTCAGGACTGGCATACCAGCTCTGAATGTGTTTTGAAAAACACTTAGCGATAGACAGCTCGATAGACTAGAGAAACACCATGACTGTCGGACTTTCTTCCTTGACAACACTTTCAGACGCCCTAACAATCCTGAAAACCTCTTCAGAGCTCTTGACAATCCTGTTCTTCCACCACTTTACACTTAACTTTCCCTAGCCACTTATCTTGCTCGTTTTGAAGCACTTTCTTGTTCTTTTCTTGCACTTTTTTCATGCTTTTTATACCTATATGATCTTAAAGTAATTACCATCCTTTGCTTTTAATTCTTATATCTCTCCATCTTCTCTTTTCAAATGCCATAGCCGTAGAGGGGCGTCTGTACAGCTCAGTTGAATAGCTTACCTAGTGTCGTTTGGTGCCACCACACAGTCCGACATTTTGCCAGACTTGCGCTACCAGTCTTGCTGAAGAGAAGAGACGATGATGAGCACCAACCCAAGTCTTACATAATACTTTACAATGCCCTTGGTGTTGGGTCTGACCCAGACTCTTTTCATTTCTCTGTAATTCTTTACTCTCCACCATCTATTCTTTAACTATCCCTATTTCCCCTCACCACTAGTTGGTCCTTACCTGTGAGTCCCTTCTGTTTTTGTTCTGGAGGATCAATCCTCCGCATGGGCTTAGCGCTTAACAATAATTATTTAATTTTAATTTAATCCTTAACCTCAGGTCAAAACCTACAGTGTTTATTATTAGTATTATTGTTGTATTCAATGGGAAAAGCGCTAAGCCTATTTTTTGTGATGACACTAACAAACATGCATTTTGCATAGGTCGCGTCTTCTCAAAATCCTATATCTCAATACAGTGTGGATGGCAGTAGACCTACTCGCTGTTCCATTACCATAGGTATCTTACAATGCCCGGGGAAGACAGTAACTGCTGCTTCTTGGATGAAGAGGTTTCTGCCGGCATCAAGATGCCGCACTTGAAGCAACACAGAGCGTTAACCCACAGATTCGACTTAAACTTTCGAGTGCTTCTTGGTCCTGTATCGTTCTCCCAGGACGATGATGACGGTGAGGAGACCAAGACCAATAAATAGAGAGAATATGATGGTGGTGGTCGGGGTGTTCATGATGAAAAGCAAAATCTTGAGTTGTCTGGCCATGTCTGGGGGTAACTGAGCCGTCTCCTCGAACCACAGCAATGGTAAGTATACCTCCGTCACCTCGCTGAGGATGCTGCCAAAACAGAGGGAGAGATACAGAGAGGGAGAGATACAGAGAGTGAGAGATACAGAGAGGGAGAGATAAAGAGAGTGAGAGATACAGAGAGTGAGAGATACAGAGAGTGAGAGATACAGAGAGTGAGAGATACAGAGAGGGAGAGATACAGAGAGGGAGAGATACAGAGAGTGAGAGATACAAAAGGGAGAGATACAGAGAGGGAGAGATACAGAGAGTGAGAGATACAGAGAGGGAGAGATACAGAGAGTGAGAGATACAGACAGCGAGAGATACAGACAGGGAGAGATACAGAGAGTGAGGGATACAGAGAGTGAGAGATACAGACAGGGAGAGATACAGAGAGGGAGACATACAGGGAGGGAGAGATACAGAGAGTGGGAGATACAGAGAGTCAGAGAGATACAGAGAGTGAGAGATACAGAGAGTGAGGGATACAGAGAGTGAGAGATACAGAGAATGAGAGATACAGAGAGAGATACAGAGAGATACAGAGAGTGAGAGAGAGAGAGATACAGAGAGTGAGAGACACAGGAAAAGATGCAGAGAGGGAGAGATGCAGAGAGTGAGAGATACAGAGGGTGAGAGATACAGAGTGAGGGATACAGAGAGTGAGGGATACAGTGGGTGAGAGATACAGAGAGTGAGAGATACAGAGAGAGAGAGAGAGAGAGAGAGAGATAGAGAGTGAGATAGAGAGAGAGAGAGAGAGAGAGAGAGAGAGAGAGAGAGAGAGAGAGAGAGAGAGAGAGAGAGAGAGAGAGAGAGAGTGAGATACAGAGAGTGACAGATACAGACAGGGAGAGATACAGAGTGAGGGATACAGAGAGTGAGAGATACAGAGAGTGAGAGATACAGAGAGAGATATATATAGAGAGTGAGAGATACAGAGAGTGAGATACAGAGAGTGAGAGATACAGAGAGGGAGAGATGACGAGAGTGAGATATACAGACAGCGAGAGATACAGACAGGGAGAGATACAGAGAGGGAGAGATACAGAGAGTGAGAGATACAGAGAGTGAGAGATACAGAGAGTGAGAGATACAGACAGCGAGAGATACAGACAGCGAGAGATACAAACAGTGAGAGATGCAGAGAGTGAGGGATACAGAGAGTGAGAGATACAGAGAGTGAGAGATACAGAGAGGGAGAGATACAGAGAGAGAGAGAGATACAGGGAGTGAGAGATACAGATAGTGAGAGATACAGAGAGAGAGATACAGAGAGTGAGAGATACAGACAGGGAGAGATACAGAGAGTGAGGGATACAGAGAGGGAGAGATACAGAGAGTGAGAGATACAGAGAGGGAGAGATACAGAGAGTGAGAGATACAGAGAGTAAGAGATGCAGAGAGGGATATATGCAGAGAGTGAGAGATACAGAGACTGAGATACAGAGAGTGAGAGATACAGACAGCGAGAGATACAGAGAGTGAGAGATACAGAGAGTGAGGGATACAGAGAGTGAGAGATACAGAGAGTGAGAGATACAGAGAGTGAGAGATACAGAGAGAGAGATACAGAGAGTGAGAGATACAGACAGGGAGAGATACAGAGAGTGAGGGATACAGAGAGGGAGAGATACAGAGAGTGAGAGATACAGAGAGGGAGAGATACAGAGAGTGAGATATACAGAGAGTAAGAGATGCAGATAGGGAGATATGCAGAGAGTGAGAGATACAGAGACTGAGATACAGAGAGTGAGAGATACAGACAGCGAGAGATACAGAGAGTGAGAGATACAGAGAGTGAGGGATACAGAGAGTGAGAGATACAGAGAGTGAGAGATACAGAGAGTGAGAGATACAGAGAGGGAGAGATACAGAGAGTGAGAGATACAGAGAGTGAGAGATACAGAGAGAGAGAGATACAGAGAGTGAGAGATACAGAGAGTGAGGGATACAGAGGGTGAGAGATACAGAGAGTGAGAGATACAGAGAGTGAGAGATACATAAAGGGAGAGATACAGAGAGGAAGAAATACAGAGAGGGTGACATGAAGAGAGGGAGAGATACAGAGAGGGAGAGATACAGAAAGGGAGAGATACAGAAAGGGAGAGATACAGAGAGGTAGAGAAAACAGTGATAGATAATGGGACAATGAACGACAAATAACCTTCACATACGTCAGTTTTTAGATACATAATTTAATGACTTAGTGATTTAATTTGATAATTATGAATCTGAAATGTAATTATCGTCACGTTGAAGTTGTGTGAAAATATGCTAAGAGAGAGTCACGCATGTGTATACATTATCAACACATTAAAGTAGTCAGACATGAGAATGATGCAGCAGGAAACCACCTTCACCCATGAACAGTATAAGACACTGTGTACCGTGTACCTCAGGCCCATACTGGAGTACGCAGCACCAGTATGGGACCCACACCTGGTCAAGCACGTCAAGAAATTAGAGAAAATGCGAACTTTTGCAACAAGACTAGTCCCGGAGCTATGGGGCAGGTGCTACGAGGATAGTTTAAGGGAAATCAACCTGACGACACTGGGGGCGGATATGATAACGACATATTAAATGCTGAGCGGATTTGACAAGGTGGATAGCGATAGAAAGTTCAAGAGATGGGACATAGCAGCAAGGGGTCACAGCTGGAAGCTGAAAATTCAGATGAGTCACAGGGATGTCAGGAAATGTTTCTTCAGTCAGTGAGTTATCATGAAGTGGAACAATCTAGAGTGATGTAGTGGAGGCAGGTTCCATACACAGCTTTAAGAAGAGGTTTGGTAAAGCTCATGGAGAAGGGAGAGAGTGGGCGTAGTAGCGTCCAGCAAAGAGGCAGGGCCAGGAGCTATGACTTAACCTCTGCAACCACAACTAGGTTAGTAACTAAGTGAGCACACACACACGCACACATACACACACACACACACACACACACACACACACACACACACACACACATAGCAGCGAAAGCCAAATCTGACCCAAAACTGTTGTACAGCCACATCAGGAGGAAAACAACAGTCAAGGACCAGGTAATCAGGCTAAGGAAGGAAGGAGGAGAGTCAACAAGAAATGACCGTGAAGTATGTGAAGAACTCAACAAGAGATTCAAAGAAGTGTTCACAGAGGAGACAGAAGGGACTCCAGAAAGACGGAGAGGTGGGGCACACCACCAAGTGCTGGACACAGTGCACACCACCGAGGAAGAAGTGAAGAGGCTTCTGAGTGAGCTAGATACCTCAAACGCAATGGGGCCAGATAACATCTCCCCATGGGTATTGAGAGAGGGAGCAGAGGTGCTATGTGTACCCCTAACAACAATATTCAATACATCTATCGAAACAGGGAGATTGCCTGAGGCATGGAAGACAGCAAATGTAGTCCCAATCTTTAAAAAAGGAGACAGACATGAAGCATTAAACTACAGACCAGTGTCACTGACATGTATAGTATGCAAAATCATGGAGAAGATTATCAGGAGAAGAGTGGTGGAACACCTAGAAAGGAACGATCTCATCAACAGCAGCCAACATGGTTTCAGGGACGGGAAATCCTGTGTCACAAACCTACTGGAGTTCTATGACATGGTGACAGCAGTAAGACAAGAGAGAGAGGGGTGGGTGGATTGCATTTTCTTGGACTGTAAGAAGGCGTTTGACACAGTTCCACACAAGAGATTGGTGCAAAAACTGGAGAACCAAGCAGGGATAACAGGGAAGGCACTACAATGGATCAGGGAATACTTGTCAGGAAGAAATGACCGTGAAGTATGTGAAGAACTCAACAAGAGATTCAAAGAAGTGTTCACAGAGGAGACAGAAGGGACTCCAGAAAGACGGAGAGGTGGGGCACACCACCAAGTGCTGGACACAGTGCACACCACCGAGGAAGAAGTGAAGAGGCTTCTGAGTGAGCTAGATACCTCAAAGGCAATGGGGCCAGATAACATCTCCCCATGGGTATTGAGAGAGGGAGCAGAGGTGCTATGTGTACCCCTAACAACAATATTCAATACATCTATCGAAACAGGGAGATTGCCTGAGGCATGGAAGACAGCAAATGTAGTCCCAATCTTTGAAAAAGGAGACAGACATGAAGCATTAAACTACAGACCAGTGTCACTGACATGTATAGTATGCAAAATCATGGAGAAGATTATCAGGAGAAGAGTGGTGGAACACCTAGAAAGGAACGATCTCATCAACAGCAGCCAACATGGTTTCAGGGACGGGAAATCCTGTGTCACAAACCTACTGGAGTTCTATGACATGGTGACAGCAGTAAGACAAGAGAGAGAGGGGTGGGTGGATTGCATTTTCTTGGACTGCAAGAAGGCGTTTGACACAGTTCCACACAAGAGATTGGTGCAAAAACTGGAGGACCAAGCAGGGATAACAGGGAAGGCACTACAATGGATCAGGGAATACTTGTCAGGAAGACAGCAGCGAGTCATGGTACGTGGCGAGGTGTCAGAGTGGGCACCTGTGACCAGCGGGGTCCCACAGGGGTCAGTCCTAGGACCAGTGCTGTTTCTGGTATTTGTGAACGACATGACGGAAGGAATAGACTCTGAGGTGTCCCTGTTTGCAGATGACGTGAAGTTGATGAGAAGAATTCACTCGATCGAAGACCAGGCAGAACTACAAAGGGATCTGGACAGGCTGCAGACCTGGTCCAGCAATTGGCTCCTGGAGTTCAATCCCACCAAGTGCAAAGTCATGAAGATTGGGGAAGGGCAAAGAAGACCGCAGACGGAGTACAGTCTAGGGGGCCAGAGACTACAAACCTCACTCAAGGAA